>NW_013668275.1:68247-87382 GCF_000517525.1 Limulus polyphemus
TTATATATATATATATATATAGATATATTTGTATAAATAACCGTTATATATATATATATAGATATATTTTGTATAAATAACCGTTATATATGAGTGTGAAATGTTTACACTGAAGATATTTCAAGCGTTAGTAGCATCTAATTAGTCAGAACTAATAGCATACATAACCGATTTTTGTTTTAATAATTTTTAGTTAGTTCTAGTTGAACGAGTTGACGCACATTAAATCAACTGCCTCTCTCTAGTGGTCACAAAATATCAATGTTATGATATGCTTTTATTTCTTTATTTTATTTTTTTGATAAACATGTTGTTAAGATACTTAACGTACTATTTAGTTATGTTGTCGCATACCACAATAAAGACGTCTGGAGAGAAGAAACTGGAATATTAACATGAAAAAAATCCAGTATTTTAGTATTTACAGTACAAAAATAGATAAATGCAACAACAAGAACATCACGAGAAAGGTTTGTTTGTTTGTTTTTAATTATGCACAAAGCTACACAAGGGCTATCTGTGCTCTGCCCACCACGGGTATCGAAACCCGGTTTCTAGCGTTGTAAGTCCGCAGACATACCGCTGAGCCACTGGGGGGCCACGAGAAAGGACTTCAGCTTCTCGCTCTGCCACGCTATCCACTTGATTTCTAACACCAGGTTTGCCCCTTCGCTTGTATGTATGAGAAGAGTTAGTTTGGTAAATTAAACATAATCTAATAAAAGCCAGGTTGACCACTACTGTATTTCCTACCTTACATACAGGTTTGAAATAGAGCTGACGTAGGCTAGCTCACAAAGCCTGAGGCGTGCCACCAACCCTGACACCTGATCTTGGCTTTACGATCTTTTTACGCCTGACTAAACACCGATCCAACAATAACAAAAAAATAAAAATAAAATAGTACATTACGCCACCCTTCTCCTACACACAGTTCCACTTCAACCAAGCGTCTGAAGCCCTGAACTAGAAAAGCTTTAGCTACGTAGTTGTCAGCTAGAGAAGCTTTATGATTTCTCTTTTACTCTATTAGTAAATTGAAGGCTAGAATCTCCAAAGTAAAGCATTCGTTTTACTACGCGGTTTAAAAAAGATGGTTAACATTTCATGTTTCACGTACATGTTTCCGATAATAAGTACTCTGTACCAATACACATACTAAAATATCGTCACATTTATGGACGTTAGTAATTATTAGTGAGACATTCCTGGATAAGATTATTTGTATATGTGTCTCTACAAGAATCTTACTGATAATCGAGAGTTCGAAAGATTCGGTTGGCAAGAAAGAAGCTAAAGGTCAAAGTGACTAATTGATATGAAACATTAAATCTTTATTTATTATTTAATATTCGTGCGGTACAAAGTTCAGAAACACTTATATCACCATAAAGAGTTAAGGTGAAGTTATACATAAGTTACTTAAGATACATAATTGAAACTGAAACAGTTGAATGTGCTGTTTAAATTTAAAATAAATAATGTTAAAATACACATACTGGTATTTAGCCGAGACGCAACATAACATGAAATAATGTCTTCTCTGGTGTGATATTAAAACAAAAATTGAAACACAAGCTTTAAAAAATACACTGCAGAAAAACAGGCTTATTAACCACACAAGTGAAAGCATGGAATCCAAAGAAGAAAAACTCTTTTACCTTCATAGGAACAAGACTGAAGCTAAGGAAGGGATATAAAAGAAAGCTCTATAGGAATAGCAATCCGACGATAACCGATATTTAACTTTCCTGTTATAAAAACAGGAAATAAGAATCGAAATTTAGTAAATATGTGGCATAAAGTGTACAGCTTTTGTACCGACTTACTTTTAATTTCTTCCAAAACGAAATTATTAACTGAACACCTGTTATGTCGAAGGAAGTGTTTATTCTTGAGAGGTAGAGCTATATACAAAACATTTCTTAGACACAAAACTAAACACAAAGAGACTATCTTAACCACAAAACAAGGTAACATAGACAGTTATCCTACTCTTTCTAATCTTAGCAACATGAAAATTTAAACATAAAACTAAATAACAGATGCCGTTAATATGTATTCTCAACCTAACTAGTTAAACAAGTAATGAAACGACGGAAAACACCATTAAAAAGTTAACTTCTACCATTAATCAAAAACCATATTGTGCATCAAGAAAAAAGCGATAACACAGAATTGACTTCCCCCACTTAGATGTTTAACCATAAAATATAATTATTGAAATAACAACTTGGATATACATCAAAAGCAAAAACTCGAGTTTCAGGTAGGATAGTATTCACGTAAATCAAGTAGACATTTAGAAATATAAATTCTTAACCGTGACATTAAATAAAAACTATATTAAACTATATAAATCATATTTGCTTGCAACAGTCATGAAATCCCAAAATTTTAAGCAATTCTATCAAGTCATTATATTGCGAATGAAGCAGAAACCTGCAAAAAACTGTTAGCATGAGAATCACATCTCTACTTATTTACACAGGTTAACACAGAGAAGACGATGATTATTTTGGAGGCTCTACACATTGTTCACTAGCATGCTTAAATTTAGGTTGTATCAACTACTATAAGTTTTTATAAGTTCTATTTTTACAAATATTAACTCTTTATTGTACATTGTAATAAATAATCTTTTTTACTTAATACACATACAAATGCTTAAACTTTCTAGTTGAATTCTCTTACTTACAGGTAACGGTTTAAATAAACCACGGAATTACTTAGTGGAAAACGAAGTCTGATAATGAATTGTAGAACCACGGCAACAGTTGTAAACATCTCTAACGAACGTTTCGGAATTACACATATTCCATCTTCAATAAACCTATGAAAATAACAAATTGAACAATCTTCAGTGTAATTACAAAAAATAAAAATACAATGAATAGTTATAAAAATGATAAAATATTCAATTAAAATAAGGGAGAAAGAGCTATTTGAATAAAGTAGGGGGGGAACGAGATTGAATTTCTATTGAGGCTTGGATTTTCGTCCATAATACGTAGACTTTCTTTTGTATCAACAGTTCGTGATAATTACATCCATAAGTTAGAATTGTAAAGTTTTTTTTTAAGGAAATAGGGTGTGATGACGTTTCGTTGTGAGAATACATAGGAAAGTTAGGTTGAGTTTGAAGTTTATTGGAATAGCTCTTTCTCCCTTTTGAAATTATTTTTTTCCAATTTCCTAACACTATTCATTGTATTTTTAGATTAATAATTACACTAAATTCTTTTCAATTTGTTATTTTCAAAGATTTGTTGAAGATTCTGAAACGTTCATTAAAGATGTTTACAATTGTTGCCATGGCTCTACTATTCATGGAATTATTTTATTGGTTCCTCAATTGAACAATATTACTTCAAATAACGTACCCATTTATAACTTACCAAAATATGTTTGGGATTGATAGACCTATTTAATTAAGCAATTTAATGAAAACATTTGTTAACCAAATTTTTATAATGCGTGTTATGGGGGATTAACTGTAACACATATTTGATTGTTTGAAGTTAAGCACAAAGCCCCGGCATAATCTATTTATGTTAATTTTCTTTCAAACTTTTCTCTTTCTTTAATTTAAGTAAACACGTTAGTAACCTATTCGCCCCCCAGTGGCACAGCGGTATGTCTCCGGACTTACGACGCTAAAATCCGGGTTTCGATACCCGTGGTGGGCAGAGCACAGATAGCCCATCGTGTAGCTTTGTGCGTAATTATAAACTAATAGTAACCTATTCTTTCCGAAAAATCTTTAATTAACTTATACAAACTTATCGTTCTTTCTCAAGATTTTACGAATCTTCCTTTATAGGCCTCTTTATTAAAAATAACAATAATTACCTTTATCTGGTTTAATACTAGCATTATTTTCTTATCAATTCTTAAATTATGAAGTGCATTATATTATATTGTTGTTTTTTTATTTATCATGTTTAAAGAAAAAATGAATTTTTTCTGTTATCAAAGTATGTAGCACTACGGTATGTCTGGGGACTTACAACGCTAGAAACCCGTGGTTGGCAGAGCAGATAGCTAGCTCATTGTGTATTTGATCATAAGCAGGAATATTTATATGGATTACCAAAAATATGTCAGTGGTCTCTAACGTGGTGTCTACAATCATAAATTTTCTAGCTATTTAACACAGTTTTGCCAGCCATTTATAAAATATGATAATACACAGAAAAAGACAGTTTAGAATTTACAAAATATGTAAAAAAAAATTATCAACACATTATTATAGCTAACTTTGATATTGAGTCATTATATACTAATTTAACTTCATAAGAAACAATAGGTTTGTGTGGTAAATTAGTTTCTGCCTCCTGTGATGATGTGAGTAGTTTACATAAGGTTTTTTGTTTCTAAATTAATATCCTTTGCTATTTTAAAAGTCATATTTTAGTTTCAGGTTGTTTCAAAGTTGGCGCTGACAACGGGCAATTTGATCTTATGTTTTTTTGTAAAAACACTTTAATATAGTAGATTTGTTGGTGATGCATTTGACATCTTTCAACGAAAAAAATATACATTTCTTTGTTTCAATAGCGTATGAGTAGTAAAGATGTAATATTAAAGTAATACGAGAACAATAATATGGATCAAGGTTGCCTCTTTTAGATGCAATTGTTTATGGTAATGATTGAAGTTTTAGTATGGTGTACTTTTACAGAGTTGTACATTCATTGTAGCAGTTTCTTACTGAGAGCTATAATACAAAATTAATTAGTACTTTTATTAATGGGAAACATATAATTACTAATGTGTATAAATAATTTCTTGAGGTAGTAAAATCGAATTATTTCTATAAATAAATAAATTTCGTAATTTTATTATTGATAAATGTGTATGTATTGAAGTTTACAAAACTACCAACCCTGGCAAAACCAAATTAATTACAAAACTACCAACCCTGGCAAAACCAAACTAGATATTCCGAAAAAGTTGATCAGCTTAGTGTTGTCTTATACTGGAGAGCATATAATTAATGAAATGCATATATCCTGAAGCAAAATTAAGATTTATTTTAAGGCAATTACTACAACAAAACATTTGTTTAAAGCTAAGTGTCTATAGTCTGTTTAAAAATTTACATCCCTACGCTACAGCATGTAACATGTTTATCAATTGCAATGTGTCTCTTCACACGTATACAACACTTACTACATCGAGCATTGCACTCTGTGTTACAATAGCTTGCAATGCTGATTTTAACTCCAGCCATATTAAAGTAATTTAAACAGCCCAAAATGAAGAATGTGGTAGAACGGTGAAAAATATGCTCACTTAACCTAGTTCGAATAAATAAGGTTGGTCTGTTACATTATTGTTACAACTTACTGCAAGTCACATTATTTTCACAGTAAGATCTACATCAACTCATAAAAGTGCTTCGTAGACATTAACGGAGCTTCAACTTTCCCATGACAAATATAGTAACTACATATCTAGAAATGGAATATGTATATCTATAAATAACGTATCATAGGGGATATCATGTGACGTCATTACATTATCTCAATTCCTATTTTCGGTTGCTGATTTCCAAAGCCACATTTTTTAAGTTTCGTGTCCCGTAAAAATTCCATTTCTTTGGTTTTAACCATTATTACTGTAATATCTTGCGAAAACGGAATATTGACTTTATTTTTTTTATTCCTGTAAACTCCCAGTGGAGCATAGGGCCGTAACAACACCTCACCAAAATTTTTCAACTACTTTTTACAGTCTTTAACGAATCTTTATATATGTGAAAATTTTAAACTTAAATTTATGCAAAAATCATGTAGCATGTAATGATAGAAGAACGATTAACCTTGCTGGTTTCGTTCTTGATTTTATGAACTTCCATGTACTTGTTCTTAGTTTTCTATAATCTTTATCTATTTTTTTATCTTGTATAGACATTATGTATTACTATTTTTATTTGTCTACAAGTTAGAAGTGTTAAAAAAATCATGCTTTTCAACACACATAGTGCATGTTGTCTGTTTAAACCGTCTGAAGACTTGTGTATACACGCCGTTGGAAAGAAGCATTATAAAAACGACACAAGGATGCGTGTCTTCTGACTTGATACTTTCTGCACATTTTGGCTTCTCTTTTGTAAAAGTTATAATGTGCTAAAACTGTCACACTAGACGAAATCTAATACTTTTGTTTAAATTTGCCAAGAATAAAAATCTATTCTATAATTCTATTCGGTAACAATTTTAAACATGCAGTTAGCATAATAGCCCATTTAAATAAATGTATAAAATTATTACCTCAGTTACTCCTCTTTTCTTATTTAAATGATACCTTCGTATTTTCTTACTTCCAATCTATACAGATTACCTAAAGTTATTAAGCTTTCACGTTACTGCTTAGTTATCGATCCTTATATAAATAGATATCTACTTCTAAGCAGCTATACACTTTATTATAAAACTTATTCCTACATAAACTTCTTCATATAACTAAATGTAATAGCTGTTACAATCCATATATTTAATAATAACCGTCACAATTACACTTAACCAATAAATACTTCTGACAATAAAATTCTTGGTCAATTTAGCCATCTACGTCATCTGATGTGTTTAACATTAAAAGATACACAGACAATTGGAGGTTATGTTTATCATCAAGTATTTTTACTTTACGGAATGTGTGAAAAATATGATTTACTTAATCTATGTTTTTACTACTTTCTTATTGCATATGCAATAAGTTACATTACAAATTTCTCTCTGACTGCATCAACAATCACTCGGGTTACGTTATTATGACCCCAGGTGTACATGCCGCACATCCATAGCACATTCAATGATAAAGTACGCTGCTGTATAGATTCCCATCTTGTCCAGGCACCATGTTTGACCTGGTCAACTTCTGTCTCTTTCATCTTCAGCTTCTCGAATCTCCTGAGAAAGTAACTCACGTTGCTCTTGGTCACCAGCAGGTGACCACCATTTATGACCTGACCATCCCAGACCCTGGTGTCTTTCAATTCCTCAGTATACCACCTTCACAGACTTCTACTGGATTGATGAGATCCTCGCCACACAGCAAGAAATGGGTGTTAACCAGCTTCCCCTTTCTTAAAACCAAACTGTGTGACTTCCTGGTTTTCTCCTTCCTCAGTCCATAAGATCTTCAGGCTTAGACAAGATTGCCATTACTGCCTCTTTTCTTGGGTTGAGTAAGGTCAAGTCATCCATAAATGCACATATCAGTGGAAGTTCTTCTCCTCCACGGAATGTTACCCCTGGACCAGCTATGATTCCACTGAGACAGCAAATTTGCTGTAAGCTTCCCCAAAATCGTACTATAATACTAACAGAGCGCCTAACAATTGGTGTTTAGATAAATTCTATCTGGGAATTTTGTTTTGAGCCGCTGGGAGTGAACTGTTGGTTAGCGTGCTTATATTGTCAATCCTACTCCACTCTTCAGTCAGACGGTAAAAGCCCATTCTTCAGTCAGATAAGAGTTGTCTAATTGCTTTCTTTCTGGTCTGCCAGCTCAAAATTTAGAAAGGTTCTGTGTTAGTAGTCCTTTATGTATCTTTGCGTGAACAAGGGGTATTTCGTTTACGCTATGTTCATTTTCAGAGCTGTTATATATTTTGACGAAGTAGTCACGATAAATGAGCTCAATCTATAAACTGGAGATATTTTTTGATAATTTTTGTGGTCAATCCTGGTACTACTGCCTTGGTGTAACATATAAATAATACGTTCAGTATGAACGCAAGAATCACTGTTGCTTCTATTCGTGGGAAGTTTATTATTAATAGAGTAAAATTAATATTTAGGAAATTTATTGATAAAAGTAAAATATATTTAATTAAACTTATTTTAAACTCTAGAGAAAATCACTAACCCATAGGTCTGGTTTTAGTTTTAAAAGAATCAATGTTTTTAGTGTTTTTTTTTAATTAAGCAGATATTTTTAAAAGTTTAAAGTATTTGTGTAAATATAACTACAACATTCAAACGACCAATGTTTTTAAAGTACATAATTTAAAACTTTATTCTGAGACCGTCAACAATCTCTAGACAGACACTCAACATATTCTGACGTTGTATCACGTCATCTTGAGCAGAATAAAGCATACATTTTGTAGGTATTAAAACCTTGATCGTTTGAGTATTTAAAATATTTTTATTCCCACCTTTAGAAACGATGTTTTCAAAGTTAATTCTGTGTTTGTTTGTGACAGAAGAAAGAAATGATTGTTATCAACATGACGTTATCAAGATCTGAACAAAATGCCCGTGAACAGATTTACTTTATCTTTTAAGCTTATCTTACTACTTGATAAACGGGAATAAATTATGCTCTTTTCAGATAATGACTTAAAGTTAGCAGTCAAGCGAGTACTTACAATTTTTCTGATTTACAAGCTTCATCTATTTGTCTTGATATGAGCTAATTTATTTTACTATAAATATATATCTGTCTGCATCCAAATATTTTACATGTTTACATGCATTCTACATGTACTTTTAAGTTATTTAAAACGTTACAGTTCTCTGATATTTGGTGTTCCTTTCATACAGAATTGTGTCGTGTCATATAGCATTCGCCTTTCATGTTTCTAATTTAGGAATGTTTTTGACATTTTATTTCTCTCATTTTTCGAAATAATTCTTCATGTTTCCACGAGTTTCCAGAAACATAAACTCGTTTATTTTTATTATATTTTCTATTTAAGATAAACTATATTCGTTCTTTTAAAAGTTATTTAAAAAAATAACTCTATTTTATGTGTTATCGACACCCCAAGAATCATAACTTACTTTTCTGAAAGTTGTACGTTACTTAGAAGATAATTTTGTAAAATGTAACGTGACTAAAAGTAAGTTAAGAATATAAAACTGCTAACTAGACTGATTTGCTAAAATCATATGTAAAATTTAATACGTTTCAATTGATTAACTTAGCAAAAAAGCTGAAGTGTTTTTGAGAAAAAGAGGCAAAATATATAAAATGTTTAAGTACAGCTATTGTAACTGAGAAAAAGAATTATTACACAACATTATTACAATTAAAATAACTTTTAAACAGAACCTGAGTCGTTTCTTCATCAGTTTACAGATGGTTGAGTACTACAACCGATATAAATACGCAGTAAAACGATATATGTCGAAATGACATCTTGACATTGTTTTGAATGCGTAGGTAATGTAGTGTCACAAAAAAAATAGATCACTTTTGGGAAAGATATGCAACAGTCATTTTTGACGCAAAATATGTATACCATCAGACCATTAGAATGTTTTCCGATCTGCGATACATAATTTCCCAGAAGCACAATTTCTTATCCTTTGTTACAAACAAGTTTTTATTTCACCCGTCCAACGGTAGAGTGCTCCATCCGGTATATATATCAGAAACCAGAAGTTGTGCTTGAAACATGAGATATGAATATTAAATAACTAAAAAGGCTGAAATGTTCTCTTCCATATTAAACATAATTAAATCTGAAACGAATTCTGTAAAGCTTTCCGTTGTAATCATATACTTCTGGCAAGATATATATATATATCTGTGTGTGTGTGTGTGTGTATAGAAAAGTCCGACCTAATGTTCTTGTTTTTACAGAAATCTGTATTCTACCCTTAGATCTAGAAAAGCACTTCTTTTAGTAAGTCTATACAACGTCTTTAGTAGAAGCTTCATCGCTACAGAGAATCAGTATAAAAGCATATCAATACCTCTTTCAAGCAACAACTAATAGGCTTGTACCCGGTCGATAGGAAAACGGAATATAAAACGTATAAAGAAAAAATGCACACACACACATATATTTAAAAAGCTATATATTCTGTGTATTTACTTAACTTTAAGAGGTTGGATGTAGAGCTTTGTTCCTTTTCAAGATCATGTATTTATTCTTACACTATTCGTTTACTCTACCAGAAAGAACCTCACATCGGAATTAAGATAAAGAACTACTTTTCCTCAAAGGCCAGACACAAACTAATAAGTCATGTTATAGATGGTTGGGTTGCCATTTCCTGAATCTATTATGTGGAAACATACACCATTACAGGCTTTCACTGGAGGAGCGATGATTCTGAGACGCAACCTAGGGCTTTTGAGCTCGTGGTCGGGAATACTTCAATCCATCATGGTTTATATGATTCGCTTTTGTTGCGTTCTAACAAAAGACCCGACAGCAAATCCAATTTGTGGTTGTACAGGCGAGAAGACGTTTTTCGGTCAATGTTTCCGAATGACAAACAAGTCACGTCAATCTAATTTTTAACATGTCACCATGTTGTGTGAATGTAAATGTTGAGATAGCATAATTCACCTTCGGTTTCAAATACAAACATTGAATCATTGGTGATATAATCTTTCTAAACATCATTACACAGTGTTCTGTTAATGATATATTCGTTATGATATATTCAAATCTCTTTTGGTGGCAATATTTCTTCCGATTACTTTTCGGTAAATTTGAGGGCTTATAGCGCTAAATATCGGAGTTCGAGCAATATCGGTGGGCACAATCCAGGTAATCCATTGTGCTTAATTAAAACACCTCTACAAATCTGCTGAACATTTTAAACATTACGATATTTTAGAAAGGGTTTATTAATATAAGCGCATTGTTTGTTTGAATATTCTCACCAAAGCTACTCGAGTACTATCTGCACTAGAGGCCCTTAATTTTGAAGTGTTAGATCACAGGGAAGGTAGGTAGTTAACACTGCCAACTCTTGGCCTGCTAGTGTTGTGCCTATATTAAGTGGTTTCACATTATCATTGGTTGATCTTTCTTTATCTTCATGGAACAAGGTTTTTCTTGCTTTGAGATGGCAATCTGTAATGAAACGTGGTGGAAAATGTAGTTGTTTGAAAATAGAAAATATATTTTTAATTTCATGTTCAAGCGTTGTCGGGTGGCAAAACACTGATTAAAAGTATGATTCTTAGGTGCGTATCCTCTTATCGGATTCAAACGGCAATATTCGTTAAACTCGATTCGTAGCTGTTGTTTATCGGATATAAATGCCGAACGATAGAACAAGCTACATTTGTAGTTATGTCTCTAGTTACTATAATCAAATTCTAAAAGCATCAATATTCATTTCATAGAATTTTAAACATATCACCACAAATGGCAGTGGTTTCCAAGTTTTAGAAATGGACTCTGATAGCTTATGTATTTCCTTTCTAATAAGTCATTATGTTAAAAACGAGATACGTGATATTGAAACCAGATAATGTTTAGTAGATTAGAACATTTATACAGCTTCGAATATCACTAGGTTTCAGTTTTCATGTTTACGAGAACTTTTCAACAATGACGAAAGATAATGTGTTATACCAGTGTGTTACGTGAAAACGTCACTGATTTTTAAACATCTTGTTATAAACGTAAATATCTTAAGACACAATAATAACTACTTTCAATCTAAATTTTATAAAGGTTTTTTTTTCACGGCTGGTGTTGGTAATTAAGACACTTAATATATGATCTATTTTTCAGTTGCACGGTTTGTTAGGCTCTGTATATTCTTCCTGTGTTGTGTAAGATCTTCTGTGAATCACAATTAAACTTTTGTTAGTTTTAACCTGTGAATAACAACAATTTCCATGCTTGTACATTTCTATATTTATACCGGTATCATCAACCGAAAAAAAAGATTAATTAAAAACATCGCAAATCAAAGAAAATCTCACTGTTACCCTATACTGTCCACCATCGACTACCGGTGGACAGTATAGGGTAACAGTTAGGTAGTCGATGGGGGACAGTATAGGGTAACAGTGAGGTAGTCGATATTGGACAGTATTGGGTAACAGTGACCATCGACTACCTCACTGTTACCCTATACTGTCCACCATCGACTACCTCACTGTTACCCTATACTGTCCACCATCGACTACCTCACTGTTACCCTATAATGTCCACCATCGACTGCTTTCAGTAACTTCAAACCTAATTTGTTTCAGTAAGTACAATTTCAATCAAAACAAGTCTTGTAATATGAGGCATTACATTGGGGTGGAGCATACATAGTATTAAACCTATAATGAACAGTTCATTTTGCTACAGGTCATCAGTGGTTATTATGTACAAACGCTCATATAAATCTTATAAATTTTAGCTAGGTTTAAGTATAGCCTACAGCTGCGTGCCGTAAAGTAAAGAGCTCGTTCATTAACTTCCATGCAAAAGCACGCAGGTGTGGACTTCAATTTAGCTGATTAACACGAAATTTATTGATTTAGTCTCCGTTATAGCACAAATTATTATTTAATTAAATTAGTTAAATTAGACCATTATTCTCTATATACATTGCAGGATTTCAAAACGGAAATAAATATGTATCCGGTCGTTTATATAATACTAGCAATATACAAATTTGATATTAAGATAACGTTTGTCCAACTTCTATCTATTTCAAAATCAAATTTAAACACCTATGTTTATTTTTATACAATTTCCAGTGTGTTCAGCTGAATAAATTGTGTACTTTTTAAAGCTTAATTAATAAATAAAATAATAAAACAACCATTCTGCAAGTTTAATTTAACTTAAAATGAGTAGAAATTGTTTCTCACCGGTTTAATATCCAAATAAATAAAATGGTAGAGATATCTATGTGCCAAAAGAGTAAAACATATGAAAGTTATTATTATCTTATGTTTTACAAATTATTATCTTATGTTTTACAAAATTATTATTATCTTATGTTTTACAAAGTTATTATTATCTTATGTTTTACAAAATTATTATTATCTTATGTTTTACTAACTTTGTAAAACATAAGATAATAATAATTTTGTAAAACATAAGATAATAATAACTTTGTAAAACATAAGATAATAGTGATTTTGTAAAACATAAGATAAGGTATTTTTTAGTCTTGATATATATGTTATATAAGGTCTGTAATCTTCCTTTGATACGAAAAGTAGGAAGTATTAAATTGTGCATTTTAATGTGACTTTTATGTTTTCTTATCGTGCATATAGTTAAGAAATGTCAAACGAGTTAACTAAACTCTAGCTTAATTTTGTTTTATTTCTTGAAAAAAGTATATTAGGCGTAACCTTATTCACAGTTTTCACGATTTGATAAAACTAAAAAAAGATTACAGTACGTATAGATACAACAATGGAATACTCCATGACATAATTCTAGCAAATTTTAAGTTGTAGGAAGGGCCGTAGGAAGCGGTAAGGCCAGTCAGGCCATGGCCTGACCACTTTTTCATGGCATTTAGAACTACAAATTATGTATTAAAACTTGTTTCTATTAATTCAGTACATTACGTTGTTTGTATGCAGTATTTGTAGTTAAAATGGCTCAAGATTCAATCTCATAACATTAATTTTTTTAAAAGTTTCTGGGAAGCATACCCCCAGACCTCTAGCAATTGTATGCTTTATATGCCGATAGTATACATTTCACTCGTCGTATGTCACATTGTTTAACTGTGGCAATGGTCTGATCACTCCAAACTTACTTCCTACGGCATAACTCAAATAGTGTCATATTTAAAGTTTTAATAACTTTCTTTAATGAGTATACTATCCAGTTGTTGTACCTGAATTACGAAGAAATCTAAATATATTAAATAGTTATTTAGA
This sequence comes from Limulus polyphemus, assembly GCF_000517525.1. Lineage (NCBI taxonomy): Eukaryota > Metazoa > Arthropoda > Merostomata > Xiphosura > Limulidae > Limulus > Limulus polyphemus. Next base: position 81,859 of record NW_013668275.1, read on the forward strand.
ATAAAAAATAATCTTTGAATACTTATACACCAAACTAGTTTAAAGCTGAGTTTAATAGTTGTGTGCAACACTTGTATTTTTAAATTGTACCCAGGTGTCAGTTTGACCACTGCAGCGGACGCATCGTAGACAGTCCATTTTGCAGCTTTAAGGCAAAACAAAGTAACTGCATTTTACAGCAGTCTTTAGCTTTTCTTTCACATCAAAAAATATCATAGACATTTTCAGAGGTCTGCAACTTTCATATAATATCAAAATTATAAGCCATTATACTTGCACTTACATCAGTATGAATTTTTTCCTTTTACAACGTATTGAAAGAATTCAGAGTATATGTGTTATAACGATCTGAAACTTTCTGTTTATATCAGACTTATAAGCTTTTGATAATATACATTTTCCATTCATCGGCATTTTTTTTTTATCAAATGTTGATTTATTACAATATTGTTTTCACCAGCTGTCTTTAACTTTTGTATAAAATTACGAGCTTTTATACTCGTCATACAGCTATTTGTAAAATTACTTTTCATGCGAAACGTATCAATTCCTGAAATATTCTGAAGAATGTCTGTATTTATTGACTGAGATGTACACCACGATATGTCAAAACAAGTAAAGTCAACCAAAATTGTATTCTGAGTGAATTAGAAGTTAATGATTCTTGAAAGACTGTTGTTCTGTACGACGTGAGCAAAAAACGTCGGGTAAAAGATAATAACGGATGAATTAAAACGCTTAAATAAAACTATATTAGTTTTGTTTTGTGTTATTTCTTATAGTGACACCATGCTAGCTCTGAAACACTTAAAAAAATATACTAAATTTCTTACAAATGAAACTCTCCTTCAACTAGCAAAGTTAGTTCTCACAATGTATCTAATATCAACTTCAATGGTCAACTATATCAACAACTCACCGGTGTTTCCATCTCACAATGTATCTAATATCAACTTCAATGGTCAACTATATCAACAACTCACCGGTGTTTCCATCTCACAATGTATCTAATATCAAATTCAATGGTCAACTATATCAACAACTCACCGGTGTTTCCATCTCACAATGTATCTTCAAATTCAATGGTCAACTATATCAACAACTCACTGATGTTTCCATCTCACAATGTATCTAAAATCAACTTCAATGGTCAACTATATCAACAACTCACCGGTGTTTCCATCTCACAATGTATCTTCAAATTCAATGGTCAACTATATCAACAACTCACCTGTTCGTCAGAATGCGTCATTTACTGAATCCAGTGTAACAGATGTCACAAACTATATATCGAAGAAACAGCCTTAGTGATCAGTTTCATGAACACCTCAGATCTCTAAGAGAAGGCTCCACTGATATCCAAGTTCCTAGACACTTCATTTCTCCTGACCACAATGGTACCTCCGTCTTAGTCATCAAAAACTCACCTCTTATCAAGTTAAAACGAGAAAGACAAGAACACCGTTTCATCTCCTAACTCATCACCAAATCCTCCTATAGAATTAATGAAAGATTAACTTTCAAATAATCTTACATGAACCTTTTCTCTAGATGTGTTTACTCCTTGTTAAACCACTTTTTCAACCTTACCTCGGTGAACTTCCCCTTCTTGTAAATATTTCCCTGGAATATTATATTGTCTGTTTACTATTTTAGTTCACTATTTTATTACTTTGCGAATTTATGTTTATCATTTTTTTGTGTTTATATATCTAAGTCCCATTTCAGTTGCTCTAATTACTTGTTTTCCATTTTCATGCTAATTATAATACTGTTTACTGAAAAAGCTCAATGTTTTATAAAACAATATTTATGTTACTGTACTCGAAGTTGAAAGTGTGTAACTTCTGTATATTCTTCATGTTACTGTATTCAACGTTGAACGTGTGTAACCTTTGTATATTCTTTATGTTACTGTATTCAACGTTGAATGTGTGTAACCTCTGTATATTCTTTATGTTACTGTATTCAACGCTGAACATGTGTAATCTCTGTATGCTCTTTATGTTATTGTATTCAACGTTGAATGTGTGTAATCTCTGTATGTTCTTTATGTTATTGTATTCAACGTTGCATGTGTGTAACCTCTGTATATTCTAAACCTTTAATCACTTAAATATTATTTATGCCTAAGACCCTAACTCATTAACTACAAAATATCACATTGTTTAGAAACAGAATATTGTGGGATATACGTACAAGACTGTTTAGTGTAAGCGTTATTATTTAATTTATTTTGTGACTTAATATTCAATGATTATGTACTTTTGATAAGAAGAGAGTTAAAAGTAATTATTCTAAAGGTAATAGTTATGACAAGTTTGTTACATAACTCTGTACGAATCGTGCGTTGTGTGTGTGGTTTAATCGTGGTTTTCAGGTTACTCGAACCTTCGGTATTTCTCTCGTTATCTTAAGTGAGTATTGTTCCATTATCGAAAGTTCAAGTCCTCGGTGAACAAGGTATATATATATATAGGTGACCGAGTGAGAGCAAGTTAAATGAAGTCAAGTCAATTTCAGTCAGAAAAAAAAATCGTTAGAAAACGTGAAGTTAGCGGACGTGTGAGTGATTAGCCCTAACGGTTGATATCTAAAAGTTAGTTTCACAGAGATAAGATGAATACCTAGTCTTGTAAAATGGTGTTCTAAAGAAATTGAACTCATCTGTGTGGACTTTGAGGAAAACGAGACAATTATTTAAAGTTCGAGATACAACTGTGGTAACCCAAGAAGTAACGTAAGTGAATCTGTCGCAGATTGTACAGAAAAATAGTTCGTCTTGTCATTTGGATTTTAAAGTAATTGAATCAGCCTGTGTGGACTTTTGACAAGAAAAGAGAATTATTTCGAGTTTGAGATACCATTCTTATATCCATAGTGTAAAGAATTTTTGTACATACATTTGACTTGTTTTGAATATATTATTTTAAAACAAGTGTATTGTGTGCTGTCCGTTAATTGTTCGAATTTATCGTCAACAAGTCACAGACACCTACTGTACAAGAATCCCAACCACTCATATACATAAAACCCTGACAAATATAGCTTCCTGTAATGTGAGCAATAATCACTTACTAAATACACATGACCCAATAAATATCGAAATGAAATCGTTTTGTTTTTGTTTTACAAAGCATGTTTAGTTAAGCCTGTAGGAGAATATACAAACTTATTGATAAAGAAAATTGATATTGTTTTCTCTAAAAGTTTTTAGTGTAAAAGCACACAAGTGAAATATATATATATATAATTAATTAGTTATCTAAATGAAACAGGTTATTGTTTTTCTCCATATAGGTTTGTATATCTCCGTGTGTGTTCTTTTTTAGCGTGGACAAGTTATTGATACAGCCGTGTAGTATCGTTTATGTATATCTATTGGTTGTTTTTTCACAAAGCCATTTTACTTGTCTGTGGACAATTTTATATAGATATAACGGAAGTGAAATATGTAGTGCATTGTGGGACATTTTGCGTCCAAACAAAATGTTATAACATACAAATCAGAGAAAAAATTTTAATACATATAGTAAGAAATGTCCGATTTTGTTTATGAACTCTTCACGTTTGACCGTTTTGCAGTGTGGGGTTGTGCCAACAATTATAAAAATCCAGAAAAGTACGCATTTTGGATCAGTGTATTTTATAGTAATCGTTAAGTTGTACACGTTTGCTCTTAAGTTACAAATGTTCGAAATTATTTTCATATTTATTATATAGTATTTATGTAATATTTTATCGTGTATATAGTTAAAAAGGTCAGACGAACTAACTATGTTGTGTTTGCAGTTTGATTTTTGTCATGTCAATTGGGTTCTAAAGTAACTGAACCAGTTTGCATGTACTTTTGACGAAAAAGAAAAAGGTAATTATTTAAAACTCTGGATACAACTGTGGAAGCTAACAAGTTAAGTTAGAATGAATTAAATCAGAGAACGTTAAGTTAGTGAAAGTGAATTTAAACTGCGTGATTGTTATTTTAGCCGCAACGGAAAATATTTAAAGTGAGTTTCACAGTGGTATTGTAATAATAGAGATAAAAGTAATTGAACCAACCTGTGTGGATTTTGACGAAAAGGAGACAAGCTCTGGATACAACTGTGGTAAATAATTACTTGAAATAAAACTTTGATATTTGTATGCCAATTACGTTGTTATTTTGTTGCGCCTTTTTGTAAAGCTTTGATTTCCTTGTTTTCTTTGGGACAAATATTTCCACATTTTCTTCAAGTTTTGCTAAAGTATCGTTCTTCCTTCTTACTCCGTTTCTATATTTTGCTTTAGAGAATTCCTAAATATATGACACTTCAAGTATGTTTTACAAGTTGGCAACTGATGCTTGGTAGTTGTTACATTTCTTTTTTTAGAAGGTTGCTTGAACTTATTAATGTTTGTCATTTTAAATATGCAGGAAGACGAATAGCTTGTTGTTCACAACTCCGCCCATTCAGATTTCATTACGCCTCCCATAGTACAATTCTATCAAAGTTCGTTAGTTTATTAGGTAGTGGTGTAACTGGAATAGTCAAGGAATGTTACGAAGTTACAAACGGCACAGTAGTTAAAGTAACAAGTGTGGACCGATAGCTTCTTCTACTCTTTATGTCATAGTTAATGATTTTTTGAGGTTGGCGTACTTGAAGACAATATAGGTTTACTTTATTAAGTAGGAAATATTTATGAATTTTTATTACATCATATATTCTCTTTTAACTAATCACAGGAGCACCCATCGTTAGGAGTTACCCTCATAAGAAAGACAAAGTTTGGAGCATAATAAACATTTTTGTTTCTGACTATTAATTAATATTTATGAAACTCCATACAAATACAAAATGGTCAAATATTTTTATGTATGAAAAGTTTAAGAAATATGTTCTATTTTCTTCCTTAAAGTACAAGTATAGCTGTCAAAATCAACTAAAACAAATCATGTGACGCTAATAGATAAAGAAAATAGAAGATATTTAAGATCTAAAGGATTAAAATCGAATAGATTAAGAACGCGACTTAAGGACTCCTAATAAAAGTTTTCATACAGTAACTATTAATTATTGGTTGTTATTTAGTGACGAAAACAAAATCTTTGCTGTTTCTAATGAAACGAAAAATAGTAAGAAATTGCGTTGGACACTGATGAAATATATTATTAATTCCGACTTATTGACTAAGAATTTTGCATTGCTATTGATCTACATTTTAACAGGGAAACGTCTAGAAAAGGTTCTGTGTCATCTTTTTATAATCATCTGGAAAACGTTGTGACTGAGCACGTTATTGAACCTGAGATGAACCAGGAAATTTTTCTCTAATATCACGTGACTGAACACTAAAAATGTCAGTAAGTGATTCTTTTGATTCTTTGTAATGCAACTTTACAATCAACACTGAACAGTGCAATGATGTATATATACAGTAATGCAACTTTACAAACAACACTGAACAGTGCAATGATGTATATATGTATATAGTAATGCAACTTTACAAACAACACTGAACTGTATACATATATGTATACATA
>NW_013668275.1:88268-91753 GCF_000517525.1 Limulus polyphemus
GATCAGCGTATTTTATAGTAATCGCTAAGTTGTAAACGTTTGCTCTTAAGTTACAAGTGTTCGAAATTAGTTTCATATTTATTATATAGTATTTATGTAATATTTTATCGTGTATATAGTTAAAAAGGTCAGACGAACTAACTAAACTCTAGCCTAATTCTATTTCATCACATGAAAAAGGTAAATTAGGCGTAAGCCTATACAGCAATTTCCACGATTTGATAAACTTAAAATTTTTAAATTATTATTATTTTGAATACCCAAATACTGTCATATTCTCTTTGTAAGCTATCAAAATGTTGCACCTAATTTATGAAGAAATTCAAATAATTTAAATGATTATTTTAAATAAAAAGTAATACCTGAAAACATGGCTTATGTAAAAGTTGTACACAACATACACTGTACATTTCCAATAAATTGTTTATTAATTATTCGGTTAATATCAGTTTGCAAATATTATGTATGTCTGTTATTATTTTTTCACCTAATGATATGTTTATCTTTTATCCAATTTTAGTTTAATTTTCAGCGTAATAATTTTAATCAGTATTACTCTATTATTATTAATTCTAATCAGTATTACTCTGTTATTATTAATTTTAATCAGTATTATTCTATTATTATTAATTTTAATCAGTATTACTCTGTTATTATTAATTTTAATCAGTATTATTCTATTGTAATTAATTTTAATCAGTATTACTCTGTTATTATTCATTTTAATCAATATTACTCTGTTATTATTAATTTTAATCAGTATTATTCTATTATTATTAATTTTAATCAGTATTATTCGATTATTATTAATTTTAATCAATAGTACTCTATTATAATTAATTTTAATCAGTAGTACTCTATTATAATTAATTTTAATCAGTATTACTCTGTTGCTATTAATTTTAATCAGTATTACTCTGTTATTATTAATTTTAATCAGTATTACTCTGTTATTATTAATTTTAATCAGTAATACTCTGTTGCTATTAATTTTAATCAGTATTACTCTGTTATTATTAATTTTAATCAGTATTACTCTGTTATTATTAATTTTAATCAGTTGGTGTCATAATATTTTTTAACTATAATAATAACTAACTAAATCATACCTTACACTTTTTTTTAATTTGATTTCTCTTATACCATTGGGCATTTTTTACTCGTACATAAGTTATTGAACGTTGATCTATTGATTTAAATAAAGTGGTATGTGTAAACTAATATTAATTCTTGCATCATGACAATGGATATCCTTGTTATTGTTTTTTAAAAAAAACGTTTTAAAGACAGGGTTTATTAATCAACTTAGTTTTATCGTAAACATAAAATTGTCTACTAAATAATAAATATTTTTATATTTTGTATAGATGAAATAATTAATACACAGAATCCTAATAGTTTAAACCCAAAGTTACTTTTAAATATTTTTTGTAAGAAGCAACAAACGATTTATATTATATTCTGATGAACCTCCCAAGAGTATTTGTATATAAACAAAATAAAGAAAAAAAATGGGAATTTAAACAATTGCAAATAGAGATCGTAAAAAAAAATAAGCAAACAAGCCTCTTTTTTGGCCCCATGCTGTTACCTAGAATTACATTTAGTGGAGTCAGAATAGGGATTTGTAGTTTGAGTAAATAATGTCTACAGTATCTCCAGTATCTTGTTTGCTTACTTTTTTACGATCCCTATTTGCAAGTTTTTGAATTATCAACATTTTATTTATCTTGTTTGCTGGTATTTTTATGCTCAACTATGGACAAAGGATTACTTTATGTGGTAGCTAACCTTATATATTGTAATGATAATAATAAGATTCACGGTGATTTACTTTAGCTATTGACTATTTGATCGCATTAGTTCGAGATGTAAAATGTTGAGCTGCAGCTGGAGATTGTCATGGAGATTTGTTTGAGAACATAGTGAGCGTTTATAGTTTCTATTTAACTAGATTCACTATATATAATGCATACCAATAGGCAAATATATGCCTAGACTAAGACATAACCCGCACTAAGCGCATATAAAATTTTACCAGTAGAAAAGCAGCCTTTTAAAATAAAACATATACTTCTAAAACATCGCTTTAAATGAACTTCATGTCTTTCAAAGTAATTATTATACGAATGTGTGTAATAAAATTTAAAATAGTGTGTATTGATTTTTTAATCCTTCACTTCATGCATAATATATGGGTTGGCTCCTTAAAGACACCAATTATATTGTATACAATACATTGAATATCTACGTGTTACAGTCATCTAATGCTCAACTATTATTGGCTGGTAATTCTTGTTTCACCTTCTACTTAATTTTTTAAAGGAACACTAGATATTTGTAAGAAACCTAACTTTAAGGGATAATGATAACATAGACTACACTAGAGTTATGACTATTTTAGCTTATTTAAAATGTAGAAGAAACAAATCCATTTTTCAATACTTCTACGACCTTCGCTGTACCGTATTTTGTATTCTGCAAAAGGTTTTGGTACAATATTCCAAACTGTATTTGTTGTAGACTGGCAAGAGAATAATACTAATAATGTAATAATGATAATAAGAAGAATTACAAACGGGCCGTTTTGAGCGGATTGTGTTTTCCTTGTAAGTCTAACATTCGTGCCTTTTTGTGCATTTTTATATGTTTACAGCCTTAGCAGTCAATAGTTAAGGTTTTAAAGTGTTGTTTGAACTAAATCTTTACTGTTTAAGGTGCTTTTTGTCCGAACGTTCTATTAGGATTTTGTGCAATTCATTGCGATCCCTATTATGAACCATTATCGTGATTCATGATTAAATGTGGATAAATAAAACTATAATATAAAGTTATCAGATATTTGGTATCAACTAATCTTTTTGTTATGTATATTATACCTATATATCTTACAACTATTTTTCATGTGTGCTGTTACATATTAGAATTTCGAACGGTCTGAAACCGAGCTAAACGATACTTTAAATTTACTAGTTAAATTTTACTTTGGATTTAGCAGTTAAGTAAAAGCCGATATATAGTCAGTTTATGATATTTACCAACAAGATTGATACACACAGTTTTCTTTTTTTTAACACAAATACGTTTTAATATACAAACAACAATAAAATTTACAATAACAGTTCTTACAAATAGTTATTACACACAATGATTTATATACAAAAATTTTATAAACTTGCAAGCAATATAAAGTATTATTTGTAGTGTGGAACTTCTTTGATATCTTATCGAGGATTCACGATGAGCGAGTAAATTACGAGTTGATGTAGGTACGATTCGTTTAACGGGGAGCTAACTAACTTTGTCTTTCATTATTCACCAGCCACACACGCCGAGTTTTCCACTGTGAAGTTATATAATGTTGTAAAAAATACTTATGTCCAATGAGAATCCACTGAAGTTAAATTATTTGTAATGTTCGAACTTTGTAAATTCTCCGGGTCAAATATCTGAAGTTTTTTCGATTGATAAGCGTTATAATAATC
>NW_013668275.1:92675-138183 GCF_000517525.1 Limulus polyphemus
AACAGTATAAGCTATGTATGTTTATAAATATAAATTTAATCTAAACAAACATTGATATTAAAATAAATATAACAATAGTAAATCCGTCACAGTGCTCAGACCAACTTAATTCATTGTCAATTACAACACGCCAAAACTTTGTTGATGAATGTCTTTCAAGCAATATTTCATTCAAATATATATTTATTTACTTACTATTAGTATTTCTATTTTTGTTGTGAAAAACTATAAATCGCAAAGCGTATAATTTAAGCCATCTAATGACAAATTAACCATTTCAATTAAAGGCCCTTAATTCTTATTATGTGCTAAAATTGTAGTATCATCTACAAATGAAATCTGCTTTGTATCAAATAATTAATCTGGTATATCATTAACATACAATAAAAACAGCAGTGGTCTCAGAACAGAGCTATGAGGAACATTTCTTGCATTTATCAGTTTATCCGAATGTTTACGTCGATATTAACTATTAAGCTTCTGTTGTTGTTTTTTAAATAACTCTCCAACCAGTTATATATTTTACCTAATATTCCCATAGCATATACATTTTTAACAATAATTTAACATTTGCACAATCGAATACTTTGGATAAGTCCAAAAACCCTTCTAAGAAATTCCTTTTTCTCTGTTTTATTAATAAAAGTTTCACATATAACTTGACAAACTTGTTTTGTCGTTTTGCCTTTTCAGAAATGATATTGATATTCAGACAACAAATAAAGTTTGCTGACAAAGTCCCAAAGTCCAGTGAACTTGCCTTTTCTAATATTTTTGAGAACATGCAAAAGTATTGAAAAATAAATATTTCCAGACTCTTAGAAACAAGAAAAAATAGTACCAATATTCAAAAATATTCAAAGATAACTTACAAATCAATAGTTAATTTAAATATGTTTTTCAAGGGAACGGCAATAGATTCAATGATATTCTTTATAACTAATAGAGAGGTGTTATCCAGTTGAAATGCTTTGCTATTCTTTAAGTTTTTAAAAATATCAATTGTTTCATTTATAGCTATTGGTATCACAAAGAACCTTGCCAAATTATTCTTTTGGATTATGAAACCTATAATTGTTCTATACCGTTAAAAAGGAAAACATTAAATGCCTTTGCTCTGCTTAGTGAACCTGTTATTGCAACGTTATAAACCAGCAAACATATCTCTTCAGAAATTACAAGGAAATTGGTAAGCCTGAAATATAAGTTTCAGGATATTAAGTTAATTTTTTTAAATACGTTGAAATATGTGAAATATTGTTTTTCTTATTTTGTACGTATGTGTGTTGAAAACAGTTGATTATACATTGTTGTGTTTGACATTCTTATGGAAGTACAGAATTTAGAGCATGCTGACAAAACTAAATAGCTAAATCTTCATTAATATGAAACGTTTCTTTACACTGAATCTGAATTTTGAAGTACAAACATATAAATATATTCTTACTAACAATGAAGTTGATACTGCAATGTAATGATCAACCAATGTGCATATATTAATTATAGGTTAAAGTTCCATAAACAAACAAACTTTTCATCTTAACTGCAATTTTGCAAAGAAAAAATTATAATTTGAATACAAACCCAGAAAAAAATCAAATTCAAAACATGTGTTGAGCTGTTATAAAATTACACTCACTAGCTTTTTCGACTGATAACAAGTTGAGCTGTCTGATAGCAACTAATAGAACTAAAGGCTATTTTGATGTGAAATAATGTTCGCTTACCTACCCACAAGAATTTCTGTGACATAAGTAAAACATCTTCTTTACAAATGTTATAAAAATATATGCCATAAATACTAAATCTTTCAAGCCTGCCAAATGTGTAATCTAGTTTTGTACAGCTTGTTTCACTGCATGACAAGTAGGACAACCTGCCAAATGTGTAATCTAGTTTTGTACAGCTTGTTTCACTGCATGACAAGTAGGACAACCTGCCAAATGTGTAATCTAGTTTTGTACAGCTGTTTCACTGCATGACAAGTAGGACAACCTGCCAAATGTGTAATCTAGTTTTGTACAGCTTGTTTCACTGCATGACAAGTAGGACAACCTGCCAAATGTGTAATCTAGTTTTGTACAGCTTGTTTCACTGCATGACAAGTAGGACAACCTGCCAAATGTGTAATCTAGTTTTGTACAGCTTGTTTCACTGCATGACAAGTAGGACAAGCAAACGGGAATAGCTGGATATATTCGTTAGAATTCAAGCAACCGACAAAAGAGATAAATAGATTGGCGATCTCTGAGTAGCTAATTTTATATTACTGTATTCCGAGAAAACACAAACAGTAAGAGCAATATTTACAATTTGTACATTTTTTAATTGAATAAAATTTCCATATTCCTTTGCAAACTGAGTTAGAATATTCTTTTGCATTATTTTAGTTTTCTTTTTGTTTGTTTTGTAGAACCATAACTTTGTAATTTTTCTATGCCACTTAAAAAATCCAGATTTCATAAACAAAACTGATATTTACAATGTATACAAAAGTTTCATTTAAATCAAATTCTTTAAGACAAACTGAGCAGAAACTTTCTGTATGACTAATTTTTGGTAAATAGTTTTGAGCTTATAATCTCAGTCAATGTGACACTGCTGTTAATTACGTATTTATTTACATTAAACAGTTGATCCTTTAAAAAAACTATTTCAATTAGATTGTTGTATTCCTATTATAAGTATTTCTCAATATGTGTTACATTGTTATTTCTCTGGGTATGCATTTTTCTTTATCAGTTTACATCCCTGTTCGAGTAGCTTCAAACTGCCATATTTGTATCAACATGTATGTTTCTTTTCTCTCCCTAACTCACCTTTAAATATTTTTCAATTTGTTTATGAAAATAATGTAGAAATGTTTTTGTTTAGCTAAATAATCAAACAGCTACTGTATTATATGTATATATATATATATATACATAAATTTCCTAACAGTAATAAAAGCTAAGCAAAACTGTGGCACTTTCAAAGTATAATTCTCATCATGAACCACAGTAGTGGTTCATATTAGTGATCGCCTATTTGTTTTTCTATATTATTTGTTGACATTGTACCACCAGCCTACAGCCAAACCTACTAAATGCATCATTGAACATTGTGTGCGGTAGTTTTTAAGTTTATTTGACTACCTAGCAATTAACAGCGTCTGTATGACCGTTAACACTCACTCGTTTTAATGTAGTCTGTCGTTTTTATGGAGCCCTATATTCTACTACATGTATAGATATGTAGATGCATGCAGGCCGTGGATTTATTTTTATGTTTATTTGGATAGGGTTCCTCTCGGACACGATGCTGCTGATTGGATCACAGTATTTTTACCACTGTATGATCGATTTCGGCCATGCTACACAAACGACTAAAGCGTTATACAAACGTCTAGGCTGTCTCCCACAGCTGAAATATTTACAGCCATAGTTGAAAAGATAGCTTCAAGCTCGGTTTCAAGCATCAGATCAGCAATCACATGCAGTCTGATGGTAAGTGTCGAATTATAGCCAACACTGCGTGATTACGAATTTTATAGATATTGCAGATAGAGTAGCCATCCTTGAAGCTAACTATTAGAAGTGGCAAGAATCGTGGGAGGAGGAAACATGATGGCTAAAGTGAAGCAGACATTTTGTAGCTATATATTTTATTTAGAAAATATTTAGTTTCAGTTAAAGTATGCAACAGCGACAGCCCACCAGAATTTAGGGGCATCATAGTGGAAGAGAATCGTAGAAGTGTCAAATTCCATCAGAAATTGAGGGGGAGTTATATTTAATATAATCAATTTATGTATATTAATTAACGTGTTTCCGACCTTGTAAAGTGTGCAGATGTCGCTCTGAGAGAAAATTTGGCCAGCTGCAGCAAAACCATAACTGACTTTACTATGGCTAGCAGAAAGGAGGAAGAGGAAGGGGGAACATAACAACTATAAGAAATATTAAAGGTGCTTATTTATGTACATATGCTGTGATATTACGACATATTGTCTTATATTTGCGTTGAATATATATGTATGCATCTGTACAACTGAAAAAATTCATATGGCTATCTATATATATATGGATTTACAACTTAGAAAACTATAAAGTTTGTATGTATATATAGATATAAATACTAGCCAACATACATTGCATGGATAAAACTCATTCAGTTACAAAATCCAGTCTGTGCATCATTCCAGTATAGTTCAGTAGTCCCTCCACTCTAGTGTTTACAGACTCCCATATAGCTACTGGGTATAAATATAATAGCTATATATATATATATTACAAGCATATACATAACATGTTGTATGTTGATCACCATGGATCATAGTGATCATACATGTAGTACTATTCTCAATTATACCATTGTGGCAATGATATCAGGAACAATAGCCATCCAACTGTTTCAAACAGAATAGTATTGCTATTATACAGATTTACGTCCATGATGGACATAAAAACTAAAGTAACAAAATTATTCAAAATTGCTAATTTAAAAAGGGGAAGAGAAATCTTCAAAAATTACAGAAACAAGATAGATAGTTTAAAGTGAAAACATTACAGTGGAGTTAAAATAGGATTTGTAGCTTGAGGAAATAATGTCAACATCGTGTCTTTTTTTTTTAATTGCATTTTCACTTTAAACCACCTGTCTTGTTTCTGTAATTCTTTGAATATCCCTATTCCCCCTATTAAATTAAAATTTTTAATAATTTTATATGAAGGGAATAATTCAAATGATTTAGATATAGGTATAAGCTTTCAGAGATAATCTGAATATTTATACAATTTTTATTTTTACATATGAGGATACCATTAACTACAATTTCATTAAAAAATGACAGATGTTTAATGTTTTCATCTAAGTACAAACGTTAGGGAGAAAATAAATTTAAAGCAATATAAGAAATAATCGTTATTTCTGTTATATTTTCCTTTAGTCTGTCGGAAGACATTGGAAGAAGTTGTAGATATAAACCAGCAAGAGTTGTTCCAAAGAACCAACGCTTTCTACATCATCTTTACAGAATGATTCAGAAGATTTTATCATTCCGGTTTCTGAAGTGATCAAATCGTGTTTGAAGCTACATTCTCAGGTCTTGACGATTGGAGGTACGTTATAAAGCAGACAGATGATTGCCTACCATTCAACGAATAAGCCTTAACACAATTACGTAAAAAGCACTGGGTGAAATATTGATGATAATTTTGGGCGTATCCGTGACCATGAATAGTTTATTGTAGTGAATTCATTACTACACTTTCAACCTCTCTAGCTAGCCTATCACTCAGCAAGCTCTCCCCTAAAACACAGCTTTCTTTCACTACAGGTAAGTGTTTGGGAGTTGCCTTAATTGGAAGAGGTTCACGGTGCTTGACTTCTATCAATCATGAAAATTAAGTGAACGCCCTAATGGTCTCTTCTCTTTGAGCAACGCCCTAAGTCCTTTAATCATACACTATTAGGCCAAGACAAGTAAGTTGGAAGTTTCTCATTCTTATTTTTGCCATCCATGATTCTATTAATATCATTCCAAAAATGTAATTGATACCCAGAAAATGGAAGGGAATAGTTAGTGCCTTCTGTAAAAATAAATGGTTTAATTATAATACCTCTTCCTGATTACTCGTTCCCAACAATTTTTTATTTGTGACTTAATAATTCATTAAGTTCTGTATATAATTTTATTGTTCTATATTTTACATTATCAAATGATACAAATATACTTTAATTAATCAAAATCAAAGAGATTTTGACGTTGTGTTAGTTTGTTTTTAGTACAAAGCAACACTACATGTTGTCTACGCTTTGGGTTCCACGAGAAATCGAATCCCGGATTTTAACATTATAAAACCTCAAAATCACGGCTGGCCCACCGGTTGACTTAATGATTAAAATATTCAACAACAACGTTCAGTAGCAAATGAGAATTTGATGAATTAAACATCTTTGACTAAAATGAGAATATAAATATGAAAAATGATTTAGAGAATATTATTTCTATATTACATTAATAATTGGAGCTAAGGTTTTAATTTTGGATTGCATAAATATTTGTTCTTAAAAAAAGTCAGAATATAAAATTTCTATTTGAAGCTTCTTAATAGGGTTAAATAATAAATTATTCATTCATCTGTAAATATATTATGATTGAGACGTTGGTAGGCTTCAGTAGCATATTCATTTTGTTTTTCCTTAACAGTGCACAACAGTATCAATTTTGTATATTTAAAGACAGAGTAAGAGTGTCCACTTTTAATATTTAAACAGTATGTAACATTGCTCACTTCACGAATTGAAAATAGTTTTAGCATATTTATTTATTTTTATAAATAAAACTGTAGCTAAAAAGGGGAACCTTGTATTATGATTGCAATCTTTAACTTCACGATGACCACTGGCCTAATCATATACATGAAGAAAAGTCAATATGTGTGTGTGTGTGTATCTGTTCCTTATACGTTTTCACATTTCTTGATCAATCAGCACCAAACTTGACACTGTGATACAGGATGACATGAAGACCATGAGGCCAACTAATTTCATATTGACCGAATTCTTGAAAACAGTATGTCGTTCTTTTCCGTATTGGTACATTTATCTATTTTTGTGAACTTTTAATCTTTATTATGTAAAGAGAAAAAAAATAGAAGCACAATTTCCTATCCTTTGTTACAAACGAGTTGTTATTTCACCCGTCCAACGGTAGGGTGCTCCAGCTCGTTATAAATATTTTTAAAATCCAATAACGTTTGTTAAAACTTTTTGTAATTGTTTGTTTGATTAATGCAATAATATAAGTAAATAGTCAGAAATAAAAATGCCATGAAACGTTACTTTAACTGTTTACCAATGTAATGCCTTCAAAAAAGGGGGGTTAAGGAGGTGAATTTAGTTTGGTCATTGGGTAAATGTATGCATATATCATATATATATATATATATAATTGAGAGAGACAGTCGCTGTGAAAACATTGAAATCTTATCAAAAAACCAGAGATCAGTAACTCACGAAATTCTTGTGACTCCTGCAAGCACGTGCCCGATATTTGTCGTGAAGCGAAGGAGTTAAATGTATACGGTATACACAATCGAACTGAACAATTTTTCTGTTTTCAGCTAGGAAGCATGCTTAAATATCGTACTTTAATGAGGATATTATGCCAGTGAATAGAATTGTTGAAGGGCAAGAAAAATATTATAATAAAGAAATCACCTGCAAATTGTGGTTTCTCCATCGCGAAGTGCTTCTGATGTTGTTAGAACACCATGAATTATACGATAAGACAATGTTGAATTTTCTATTATGTAGGTTTAAAACATTAATCAAACAGTGTTTATGATAAGTAATGATTTTCGTGTAAGTGAAGAAGACAAAAAATGTTAGTTCCACAACTGTTTAATTTTTCTTGTTAAACATTATAACCAACTTCTTGTTACTTGTGTTGTTATCATTAGGGTTCTATATTGTATGATTAATTATTAGAAACTCAGAGGTGTATATTTAAAAACCATTACTTCTTTTTTATTTCGCACTGAAAACAGTAAATGTGTTTCTGAAACCTCGTATAGTTTTTGAAACTTACACACTTAGTCGCTTTAATGAAGAACTTCAGAAAACTATGTACAGATTTAATAAATAAAATAACTTTATCTTGCTTATTGGAATCGTCTGGACCACTATTCCTTATTCTACGTTCTTACGAGAGATAATTTCATGTACATGTGAACACAATGTTCCTTTGTATAGGCACGGCGTTTATCTGAGAAACGTTTTCATATCAGTGTTAATATATATGATGTTTATCTGAAGAGTGTCTCATATCGTATGATCAGAACGTTCACACAAGGAATTTACTGATGTTAGCATAAACACAAAGTTCATCTATGGAATATTTCAATTTCCTGTTGACAAGTCGTGCATATTTCTCCCTTTGTATCATGAGATTTTCAATACAAAAGAACATTTTAGAAGTACTATTCATTCTTGTGAACCTACTTTCGAGAACCTAATGATAAAGTTACAGAAATAATATTCTATTTTTCTTGGTTATTATAGCATGTAACATCATTAGGAAATATTAAAGGAACCAAATGGATATAAAATATAGAGATAGTATTAGTCAGAGTTATCAAGAGATATTATATATCTCTGTAAATGACAATAATTTCAATGATGTTTCTTTAACTATACTTGTGCAACAAACCCGTAAGACATAAATACAGAGGATTGACATAGACGTCTGCAAGAAGGGGCAAGAGGAGGCATTTACTCCCTTACATTTCACGAAAAATTGCACGTATTATGATGTAAACTTAACATCGTAGTTAAACTAAGTATTTTTAGTATTTTTTATTAATACTGTGAATTTGTATTTGCGTTTAAGCACACATGACACATTCTTTTAGTCTGTTGACCTACACTGTAAAAGCTGATCCCCTACATACATGTTTTGCACCCTTGAAAATATTTCTGTGGGCACCCATGAGGGTTGAATATGTTATATCAAAGTAATTTTGAATACGTAAATAAGTCATGTGCCAATCACAACCAATATAAAGTACGGTTGAACGGAATGTATGAGAACTACATTTTGACATTATTTGACTTTCATAGATATTGTGATGCTACCAAAAATTGATCGCTTTTAGAAAATGTATGTAACAGCTCTTTGAGACAGAAAATATTCACACAATCATATCATAAAAGAAAGCATGAGTGCACAAACTACCCCCCAGATACACTGAAGAAAGCATGAGTGCACAAAC
Organism: Limulus polyphemus; assembly: GCF_000517525.1. Lineage (NCBI taxonomy): Eukaryota > Metazoa > Arthropoda > Merostomata > Xiphosura > Limulidae > Limulus > Limulus polyphemus. The sequence goes on from NW_013668275.1 coordinate 101,432, forward strand.
TATTCCCCAGATACATTGAAGAAAGCATGAGTGCACAAACTACTCCCCAGATACATTGAAGAAAGCATGAGTGCACAAACTACTCCCCAGATACATTGAAGAAAGCATGAGTGTACAAACTACTCCCCAGATACATAAAAGAAAGCATGAGTGTACAAACTACTCCCCAGATACATTGAAGAAAGCATGATTGCACAAACTACTCCCCAGATATATTGAAGAAAGCATGAGTGCACAAACTACTCTCCAGATACATTGAAGAAAGAAAAAGTTTTAAAAAATACTTTGCTCGAGAATAATGGAAGTTTGTAGCAACAATGAGCAAGGCGACAACAAGTTGACAAGTTGCAACGGTTACTAGGTTTTTAACAGGGTACAAAAAACGTAAATATAGGTTTTCGTCTGAATTTCTGATTAACGCAGGTTTATCATAGTATGGGAATTCGAGTAAAACAAGGAAAATTATAGCTATTATCAGAAAAATATTTCCGTCAGTTGTAAGAGATGAAAGTTCTTTCCGGTATGACCGTGACCCAAGAACGTAAAGTTTATTAGGATAACATGTCAGGTTACAAGTGCTAAGTTCACAGCATTATTTTTAGACTAAAATCACGTACATGCTGTCTCAATCTTACAGGAAGTAACATGAACTCTCGGAATTATGTGAATTTTTTTCCTTAAATGTAGTCTATGGAAAGTTTATCAGAGGGTTTAAGAGTGACTTCTCTATCTTTTACAAAAGCTTCTCACAATATAAATTACAGTATCAGCGATAGTGCGGAATTCTCATAAATATAATGAGCACGATTAAGAACGGAGGAATTAGTTTCATGAACAGCGCTGGTTCTTATTAAGTACGATTAATCATTATTTTGCATATTTCTCGTATAAATATTATTTCCACAGAACTACTCCTAGTGTATTATTATGAAATAAAACAAAAACTGGTATGTTTTAAGGTTATATCAATTCATCATTAACCTCTTTTTTCTGGGGTTCTTGAGTCCTTTTTATTTCACCGTATAGTAACCTAAATTAATTTGTGTATGTCAATCATATTATGGCATTGCGCCTAATTTAATATTCGATATTATACAGTGGACCAACTGTTTAGTGATTATACTACCGGTGTATTTTATTTTCATGAAATGTTAAATTGAAAATATAATCTGTGCCAATACAAGCTGTGATGATGAGCCTTGAATAGGCGAAGCTGCAGTCCACAGCAGAGGGTACGGCGAATCAGAGAATGCATTAGATCCCTACGTCATAGATTACTTTTTTTTTTTACTTTTGGTAAATGCTTCCAGTGGTTGAGTGGTAGGTCTAACGACTTATAACACTAAACACTGGGTTTTGACACCCGTGTGAGGGTCATTGTGTAGCTTTGTTCTTAACAACAAACTGACAAATAAAATCTTTGGTGAAAATAAAATAAATCTGTAATGTAATAATTGACCTCTTTTGTCATAACATAAGTGATCGCCCTCCAGTGGCACAGCGGTATGTCTGCAGACTTAAAACGCTGGAAAGCGGGTTTCGATACCCGTGGTGGGCAGAGAACAGATAGCCCATTGTTTTGTTTTGTGCTTAATTCTATACAAACAAACATAAGTGATCGCCCTTACTCTAAATTTATGTCATGTACGATTCTCACGGAAGATGGAATTTCCAATTTCAACAGTATTTTCATATATCTTCAAGATACTTTGAGCTTGTAAGTGAAAATTATACGAACATATACGTACTTTCAATATATTGTGAATTTTATTAAATTTATCCTAAAAGAATTTCCTTGTAAAAATTGTTGTAGCTCCCTTAGAATGGAAACCTCTTACTACAGTTTCCCTTGCTCATTGAATTCAATACAGTGAACGTTCCATCATGCGGAAACACAATATAAAATTATTCTTTTTGAAAATGGCTTTTCAAAATTAATGATTAGAATACTGAATGTCAGAAATATATTCTAAAAACTCGGAATTCTTACAAATCACCTTTAATACTTGTGTGTTAGTCTTTACCTAAACTAATTTACAAAATGGCAAGTGCATCGACCAAGATACAGTTTTCAAACATTTGCTAAGAAGAAGCTAAAACATTTTTCCCTAACCAAACAAATTTATATTATCTGTCTTTGAACTCCACAGTGGTAATTAAAATACTAATTTTTATTTTTTTAAGTTAACTAGAGTAATTTCTGAAGGTAGTTAGGAAAAAAAGCATGAAACTTATGGTGGTTTTAAATGTGAAGTGTACCGTAAGGGGTTAATATTTTCAGTAATTCTATGAACTTATGAGTGAATGTAAAGAATAATGTATAATAATATGTCAACTTCACTATATCTTCTATAACCACTTCGGACGAGATCTTTCGCCATTAGGGGAGACCGAGGCAAAGTGAAACTTGTCAAGCACTGCCTAGTAGGTGCTGCCATCTTATATGTCATATTTTTTCTACAGTAGCCCATGTGAACTCGCATTGTTTGAACTGGTGGCCATTTGAACTGAGCGGGTATGTACACTTCTTTGAATAAAAACCGACATTTCATGTATCATTTGCAATTTGTTGCTGAAATGAATCATCTGTGAAAGTACTGTGATGTTGGAGATTTTCGAAGCAAGTTATATTGATGTATCTAAGTTTCCTACCTGCCATATGCATGGTGAGATTATTAAGATTTGGCCTAACCTGTACTAGTGCGTAGTGCACTGCTAAAAGCAAAGTCATTCCACTTTGCCCACGGCTCTAAGGGATTAAATGAAGTTCTTTTTTGTCACATGTTTGGATCAATTAAGGATTGTATATATACACCCTAAAATGGTCATTGTCACTATTTCAGCTAAAATGGTCCGCACCTTTAAATGTAAGACTGATTAACATAAATGGTCGGAAGAATCAATGAGGAGCAACAACAATACTGTAGGAAATGAAAATAGTTTGTCTATTTATATATCATTAAAATTAAGTAAAAATTAATTGACCTCAAACTTCAATCGAGACATAAGACTAAAGTAAAATACCAAATGTGACATTGGCCAGCCTAATCTGTGGTTTTTCTCATATTTTTCAGCAAGTGTTCACACCTCAGCAGGAGGATGACTTGGCTAGTTACCTGCTGTTTATGGAAATCGTCTGTTTGGTTTGACACTGTTACGTATTACAATTTTGAATGGTCTGAAACTAAGTCAACTGATAAATGTAAATTTAGTAGATAAATTGTACTTGGGACTTAGCAGTTAAGTAAAAGCTGTTATATAGTCAGTTTATGATATCTGCCAACAAGATTGATACACACAGTTTTCTTTCTTTTTTTAACACAAATACGTTTTCATATACACACAACAATACAATTTATAATAACAGTTATTACAAATAGTTAATACAAACAATGATTTATAACAAACGTTTCACAAATTTACAAGTAATATAAAGTATTTTTTCTAGTCTGGAACTTCTTCGATATCTTATCGAGGGTTCACGATGAGCGAGTTGATTACGAGTTGACGTAAGTATAATTCACTTAACAGAGAGCTAGCTAGCTTTGTCCTTCGTTATTCACCAGCCACACACGCCAATGTTTCCACCGTGACGTTGTGTAATGTTTTCGTAAAAATACTAATGTCTGACGAGAATTCACTGAAGTTAAAGGAGTTGTAATGTTTGAGCTTTGTGAATGCTCCTGGTCAAATATCTGAAGTTTTCCGCTTGATAAGCGTTATAACAATCACAGTTATAGCTTTTGAAGCTTATACCACACTGACTATAGCAAAATAATAATAGATACTCTCTTTTGGCGCGTCGCAATGGTTATATTTATAGGCATGTGGAGGCTTTCTCGAAATTTCAGTTTTACATAACAATACTGACGCTAACACAAGTGTTTACGTATACACATATATTGTTGATTCCTACTCTTGAGAAACTTCTACAACTTTGGAGAATAGGCGGGAGTTTCGCAATACATATTTAACACTATAAGCTATGCATGTTTTTAAATATAAACTTAATCCAAACAAACGTTGATATTAATATAAATATATAATAATAAATTCGTCACAACGCTCATAGATTATTGTCGGCTAGCTTTTCAATATGCGGCAATAAATAACATTGAACATCCCTTCAACAAAGAGAACGAGATGACAGAAGAGGACTTTGTCTACGGGTTCTTCAAGCGCCATACGAGACTCTCGCCACGAACGCCTAAACCGACATCAGCAGCTGCTGCATCTGGATTCAACAAAGAAACAGTATCCAACATTTTTTTACCTTTTGGATTCTTTTTAGGAAAAATACCACTTCCCACCCAGCCGTGTATTTAACAATGATGAATCTGACATAACCACAGTGCCCAACAAGATGTCCAAGATAATCTCTCTGAAGGGGAAAAAACAAGTAGGAGCAATTGCCTCTGTAGAAAGGGGAACTCTTGTGACTGCTGAAATCTGTTACAATGCAGTGGGAAATTATATTCCCCCATTGCTTGTTTCTCTTGAAAGAATGCAAACCTACTTTTTGAAATAGGAGCATTATCAGAAACTGTTATTGGATGTCACCCATCAAGATGCATGCAATCGGAAACATTCGCACACACACGCATGGTTGAATCGTTTTCTTTACCATGCAAAGCCAACAGCTGACAATCCTGTTTTACTCATTCTGGATGGTCACGGAACCCAAGTGAAGAATTTGGTCTTGATCAAAACGTTCATATCTTTGTCATCCCTCCTCACACTTCACATCGAATTCAACCCCTTGATGTAAACTTCATGAGACCACTGAGTACTTACTACGAGCAAGAAGTACGGAGTTGTTTCCAGTTGCTGGTTTTCCCTCAACGTATTTAAACTCACAATCTATAGACACCACCGGGTGTTTTTACTTGCGAATATGGGTGCCAGTTTATTCTTTGTTTTTGGACATGTTCAGGTATTGTCTGCTGATATCTAACAAATCATATGTACACGAAATGGCATGGTTGTCAAGACTTCTAATACAACACTTTCTGACACAGTCTGTGTCAGATTTAAGAAAAAAAGTATATGCAGGTTCTTCTTTTTGCCACTTGTCGAAATAAATGGTATTTACTTATATTTCTTAATAGTATAAATATATACTATGTTGTTGTTGGGCTTAGGATTCTTCTACGGTAGGTGTCTATGACTTGCTAGCGATAAATGCAACGATGAATAAACAGCACACACTTTACTTGTTTTCAAATAATATATATATATATATATATATTCGGAACAAGTTAAACGTATGTACATCAAAGTCTTCACACTATAGAGATTACAGGCATATCATAAATATTATATATAGTTATCTTCTTGTTGTCAAAAGTCCACTTAGGTCTATTCAATTACTTTAGAATTTCAGTTCACAATTCGAACTATTTTCTCTATATTACTATCTCTCCTGTCTGTTACACCTGTAAACTGGACCATCCTATTTTTTTAGGAATGTTCCGAAGCCAAATGATTCTTTTACTGTAGCACCTACAAACACATCTCACACTGTGACTCAAGTTCACATTTCTGTTTCTCCATCTCCAACTGTAGAGGATCTTCTACGTTTTATAACTATCACATTACACAATATTCACCCATATCAACGTGCTTTTGAACTCATTTTGCTGTTAGATCATTTTGAGAATCAGTATGCAGGCTGCCTTTTCTGGTTTAAACACTCATTTTTGCTTTCGAAAATTGTGGGAATCCGATGGTCAGGTCAGTTAGAAAAAGATTGTTTGAATTTCCTTTTTGTTGATATACAAAAATCAATTAACCTTTGTTGGAACTCTCAGTGCTTGATAAATCCATTGACTGTGTATTACGTAATGAAACCTCCTTTGTTGGAACTCTCAGTGCTTGATAAATCCATTGACTGTGTATTACGTAATGAAACCTTCTTTGTTGGAACTCTCAGTGCTTGATAAATCCATTGACTGTGTATTACGTAATGAAACCTCCTTTGTTGGAACTCTCAGTGCTTGATAAATCCATTGACTGTATATTACGTAATGGAACCTTCTTTGTTGGAACTATCAGTGCTTGATAAATCCATTGACTGTGTATTACGTAATGAAACCTCCTTTGTTGGAACTCTCAGTGCTTGATAAATCCATTGACTGTGTATTACGTAATAAAACCTCCTTTGTTGGAATTCTCAGTGCTTGATAAATCCATTGACTGTGTATTACGTAATGAAACCTCCTTTGTTGGAACTCTCAGTGCTTGATAAATCCATTGACTGTGTATTACGTAATGAAACCTTCCTTAACCAACGTTGTTTTCACTTTTTTCTGGTTACAATTTACATGAGGCTGGGGAGGAGTGGCGAATATCAACAAGATTTTATTAACAGTTCGGATTCTGAGATGACACCGCTAGAGCGTCACAGATTACTTCAACATTACTAAATATTTTCTGTCCTTTATTATAAGGAAAAAGGAGAATTGGCTTACGACCTTTTTAGTTTTATTTATCGGACCTTCAAAAGCTACATTATCACTACTGATGTCAATATCCACAGCCGCTACTCTCCTCAGCTTCAACAGTTTAATGCCGCTGTGGTGTGCATTGATGCAAATTCCACCTCACAAATGTCTTGAATCGAATACTACACCAAATATTGTTCTTGTTACTCCTAATATTGTACCTCTTCTCACTATTGACGTTCTTCGGCCTGTTGGCAGTCATCATCTACCCATTCTGTACATCTACTACATCTCTGGTGTGCTGCCAGAACTTCCTACACACGATCACCTTAACTAAAACACCTCAAACTATTATGAAACAGATTGGTCTTCTCTTCAATGCTAGGTTGATACCACACTTCAAGACTTTGATGCAAAGGTCTCCACATTAGAGGATATTGATCATTTAGTTCTTACTTTTGCATCTTCCATTTCTTCGGCCTGTTTTCAAAACATTCTAGTTCTTCATTGCCGTACACATGAACCTTCTTTACCACATAAGGTTATTTCCATGTTACATCGATCTCATGTTCGAATCAAGAATTTCAACATTCCAGTTAGCTTGTGGCTTTTAAGCAACATATAGGTGTCTTTAAAGAACTACTCATAATGCTATTGTTACAGCAAAGAAGATACAATGGTGGAAAACATGAACCAAACTACGTTATATTTCTTATCCCTTCTGGTAATAGACTTAATCTAAATTACTAACAGGCTAATCACACTCTACTCAGTATCCAGGTCTTTTTGATGGCGTGGTTCTTGCTTCTTTCTTTAAAAAGGTCAATGTGTTCGCTAATTACATTGAAAAGTTTTTCAAACGCCTGTTTCTCAGCCACTTGACACTGATATCACTATGGATATTTCTCACCTTGTTAACAGACACCTTTCATAATTCACTCCAACGTTTTTCCATGTTCTGGTAATCTGAATGATAGTTTTCTAAATGTGCCTATTATTCTCTCTGATATTCATTACGTCTTACATAACAAACGAAATACAGAGCTTGAATTGGACATTACTTATTCCTACCTGTGGAATATTCATCAAAAATCCTATTTACAAGTAGCCACATTGAAAGTTTTCCACCACTGATTGTACTATCATTTTACGAATCGATTTTACCGTCAGTGATAGAAGTTCGCCAAAATCCTTTTATTTTTTCAGCTCAATAAACCTCCTTGACTAGTGAACTCTTAATGAAACTATTAGTCATACCAGTTGTTCAACAAAACATTTACGCTTATTTTAGTCTTTCGGCTCCACTGTTTTATTTCGGAAATCAACCTCCTGCCCAATTCGCAAGTTGGGTTTTGGCCTTCATTTTACACCCTGAAGCAGCTCCTCGCGTTGTCTGATGTTACCAACAATCATTTTAATACAAATCCCCCATCTTGTCTTCTGCATTTCGATACCGTTTGGCACCGTGGATTAGTCTATAGAGTTTACACCATAAAAATGCCATTTCGTTATGTGTGACTTTTAACTTTATGATCTTCGGGTTGTAATATCACTGAAGAACACTTTATCTCGATTTCAGTCCTTCAGTGGCTCAGTGGCAACTCTGAAGGCTTACAACACTAAAAACCGGGTTTCGATACTCGTCGTAGGCACAGCACAGATAGCCCATTGTGTAACTTTGTGCTTAACAACAAACAAACAAATCTCGACCCTTCCACGACTTTGCAAGTTTTTTTCTAAAAAGGTTCTGTTTGACACCTATACTTTATGCTTTACATATACCACAACCTGACTATCCTACCTTTCTCTATCAGTATGTAACTGACACAGCTCTACTTACCCTATCATGATCACTTTTAACAGGATACTTCAACATGTTTTTAATCGTTTTCTCCAATGATGTAAGATCTGTCATCTTATACTAAACAGTTCTAAAATCAAAGTTATACTTTTTGGTCCAAAGCTATAAGAAATTAAACACTTCAACGTTGATACTGATCATTTTCCCATTCATCTTTCAGGTCCTATTGGATAACTGGGAAATCCTTTGAATAGCACTTAACCTGGAAAGCTAATCATACAGTCTCTTATTCAGGTAATCAAGAGAATCAATCTTTATTATAAATTTTAAACTGGTTATACATACTATTATTGTGTTTCGATAGATTGTAAACTGGTTATACATACTATTATTGTGTTTCGATAGATTGTAAACTGGTTATACATACTATTATTGTGTTTCGATAGATTGTAAACTGGTTATACATACTATTATTGTGTTTCGATGTCGATTCCTCCTAACGAGCTTGTGTATTTTTCTACGGAGCGTAAACATTGTTACTTTTTATATAATTTGGTTTGTTTGTTTGTTTGTTTGTTAAGCACGAAGCTACACCATGGGCTATCTGTGCTCTGCCCACCACGGATATCGAAACCCGGTTTCTAGCGTTGTAAGTCCGCAGACATGCCGTTGAGTAACTGGGGGGCATATAACTTTGTAATTGTAAAGTGTATTATTGAGGGCTACAAGCTTTCTTTTTAATTATGAAGTAACTATTCACTAAACTGTTTTAATATTAAGCCTGATGAAGAGCAGTTACTCGAAATGTCATTAAATAAATTATGTTTATATTTCAGCGTTGTGGTTTTGTAACGATTATATTTCACCCCATTTATTTCTCACCGTTGTGCGGATTCCAGTTCTTCTACACATAACTGTCACTTAATATAGGCTTAAGTAATATACTAGTCATGCAATATATTTATTTAATGAGGATGTTTCAGGGTACAATTATTATTATTATTATTATTATTATTGCATTTTGTGTGAAATAACAAACCTATTCGTACTTGTAATTCGGTCTTAATCTTTTATTTACTTGTTATCTAAAACTTGCAGTTCTTAATTTAATTTCATTATTTTCTGAATTTGAGATATTCATAAGTTCTATTATAAAAAAATAAAGTTTCTGATGAAATGGTTTAACTTTTCCCAAACAGTTTGTTACTTCTATCAATGAAATACACATGTCACTTCAAATCAGAATATTAAAGCTAAGAAGGAAAATGACACATAGGTTATGATAAAAAGACAGGAGGATAATGGATAGTAAGGAGATATTCGCTTATGTTGCTTTATGTAACATTGCTTTATTGACTAATTAGTGTATCATATAGCTAATTAGAAGGAATATATTTGCTCTGTTTCTGGCAAGCAGACAAATCAAACGCATATTGCGTATGAAATAATAATCTATCATATGTAACCGTTCTACTCGCTTTTCTATAAGCCAGAGTATATGTTACTGTACTTGTTTAGTCTACATAGTTAATAAGACATCACTAATTAAAGCTCTTTGAAAATCCACCTAATTTCACGTATTTTGTAATTACAGCTTCAATGTAACATAAACGTAGACCCCAATATTGTACGGAATATTTTCTAATTATAAAACTCTCGTGTTTAATGTTACCGAAGCCAGAAAAGGACCCCAGGAAAATGTTATTAGCCTACCCTCCCTCATATAAACACACACACACATATATATACATTTCTACGTGCATTTTATTAATACTGCTCAAAACATGATTCTATGTAAGCTACTAACACACCATACATCAGGAGGTCTCTTTTTGGTGTTGTTGTTCTAGGATTACCAATCATACCTAATAAATTTGTAAGTGCAGTTTTAAATCTTCTAGTCTTACTTATTATATCTTGTACCTAATTAAAAATTGTATAGACATACTGTTTTGTATGAAGATGCTTTGTGTTTGAGTGTGTGGATATTGAGCATACTTTCTGTATTTTTAATTTGTTTGATAAAGTTTGTTTGTTTATAGTTAAGCACAAAGCTGCTCAATGAGCTATCTGTGCTCTTCCCACCACGGGTATCGAAGCGTTTGATAAAGAACATATTACCATGTGAATTTTAATTGTTCGCTTAGTATAATGTAGTAATTCAAGTTTTTAAGAAATAGAATAAGCTGTTAAAGCAAGTTCAGCGGAGTGCAAGTCTTTGGCTTATATTTGAATATTAGTTAACAAAGAATTTCTCATAATTTCTTCACTCGGAATTGTGCATGTTTTCTATTATTTGACTTAGAAAACGAAATGGTAGATCTATGACAAGTTTACAGAATATTTTGCCTGAAAGACTACAAAAACAGTAAACTTCTAATGAAAAAAAATCTATTCTAGGTTAAATGGAAAATTTGATTAGCTATTGATAAGAAGACCGTCAACAAACACCTACGAAAAAGCTGGACTCGACATCAGTAAGAATGCAAAGGTGTTGAAGTTGGAATATTATACACAAACACATATTATTCCATTTGGAATACTATAGAAAAAGGGATAGAACAATGTATGTGATTAAAAAAAACTATAGCTGTACAGGGTATTGTTGGCTCTATAGAAAATAACATTATGGAAAAGGCATATCTGAAGATTAGAAGAATCTGTGACATTTGAACTACTTTACCGAAGTAAAATTGAATGTTTGGAAAAAAAAGGTCAAATTGTCCAACCAAAAGAATTCTTGACAGATGTATGTGCTCCTGAAATCTTCAGAAAAGTAAAATTTATTTTTGTATTATTTTTAAAGTTTTCAGTGCTAACTGAATGATGGAAATCGTTTTCAATGAAGACAACAAATAACTTCAGATAAATGTTTTTTTATTCTATCCTACGTTTCGGCGGACTTACAACGCTAGAAACCGGGTTTCGATACCCGTGGTGGGCAGAGCACAGATAGCCCTTTTGTAGCTTTGTGCATAATTAAAAACAAACAAACCTACGTTTCGGTTTACGCCTTTTCACAAAGCGTTTACTTTTAAAGTATAATAACCAAAGATGATATTAAATTACAACAATATAATAGAACGATGCACGTGCTAAAAGTATTGTTGAACAGAGCAGAGTCGCTCAGATTAAAAGTAAATGTAAAATAAATAGAACAATTAATTAATTTTACGTGAAATAATACTAGTTTTAGAGAGGCCAGGCATTGTATCTGTTACTGTGGAAGAGTGTTTGCATTGAATCAAAAAATATTCCTTAAATTTCCTGTCAAGAAAGTTGTCACAAATCTCTAAAATTTTGATCCGATAAGTTTTCTTATTAATTATGATACGCATGTTAATTTTTAACATTTTATGATCTGCAACTCTAACCCGTTCAACAATACTTTTAGTACGCTTCACCATGGACCGTTCTATTAACTCTAACCCGTTCAACAATACTTTTAGTACGCTTCACCATGGACCGTTCTATTAACTCTAACCCGTTCAACAATACTTTTAGTACGCTTCACCATGGACCGTTCTATTATAATGCTGTAGTTTTATATTCCTTTCGGTTACTATAAGACCATACATGAAGATTACAATAGAGCAAAACACAAATGTTGTATAACACATATATATAATTTATTCAACTTCATATCTGCTACCTAATCTTCATATTTTATATTCTTCTTCTGATCTTATACGATTTATTCTCTTTTGAAATTTGTTCCTCAAGATGTACCATTAACATTACCCATGAAAAACATTTAGAAAATTTTAGTACATTTTAGTTCAGTTATTTTTACACAGATGGTTCATTCTCCCTAATTGTGCGTTTTTATTCAAGGGCTACTAACCCCTACAAAACTGAAAAGATGTTTTATATGGAAATATTAAGAATACAATAATTTTAAATCTCATTTAGCCTGAATATGTAAACTTATTTTGGATTAAAGGTAACTTGAAATCGCTGCAATGAAAATGTGACTCATAATATCTACTACTTAGAAATCAACATATACTCAAACAAGTTATTCAAACATTGAAATGTATCCGCTAAAATATTCACGTATCATTAAATAACATCAAAATTCAAAGACAAATACTAATATTTCTCTATTACATTGCCTCTGACTACATTATATAGAAAGCGAGGAAACTCAGGTTTGACACAAATAAGGTTATTCAGATGCTGAGAAAAATAAGTCATTTTCTGGAAGTTTATATAAAATATTATTCTGTTAAATGGTAATACGTCAATTTTTTAGTATCAAGCTGTAATTGAATGAAGGTTATTGAAGGATATACAAATATCTACAAACTAGCTTTAGGACTGGCAGTAAGAAAGTGCTGGATTTATAATCAGTCCTTCGGCTTTCCTGCAAGGACAACCGCATTTGCAACTAACGCTCCTGTAAATCAGTCATTAGATAACGAGTTGCCACCTATTTACTGGACCTGCCGGGAACATAAAGAGGAAAGACGACTGTTCATCTCAATTTTCTTCTCAATCTCAAATGCTATTACGGCATCGTTTTTCTTATTTCTAATTCTATTATTCTCCGCTCTGCAAGCCGACGACACAAGCTTTTAACGAGACTCTACACCTTTACAAAGGGAGAAGGACACTAAATGAAGGAAATGTTACTCTTACAACTCACTTTGTCGGCCCTTCATCTTCTAGTAATGCGCCCGGCGTGACAGGGTAGAAGCTTTGATTGGCCTGGACGACATTTGTATGAGTTAATGATATCTACCGAGCTAGTCCAGGCCTCGTTTAACTTGAGCAGATGTCGGTTCTTTGGAGCCATTTTCAATGGAGAAATAGAGACAGCTATTCTCTCAGACTTGGCATAGTGATTACTTTACAAGCTTTCTACTCTGACAATGGTATTTTCTTTACCCGATTGTGGAGGTTCTTGATTACCTTCACGGCTTTTAAGCTCCAACGCGCGGCATTCCTTTCACAAGGGACGCTTCTCTTTTCTCGTAACTTTTGATCGAAAGAGCTTTTATCCCGAATTATAGGGCAAGAAATTAAATTGTAATTAAATGGTTTATCTCTAGAATAGCTGTTTTACTAAGAAGTAGATTAATGTTATTTTATACATTTATTGATAGTATAACAGCTGAATAGGATGCTAGATTTTAATGTAAGAAATAAGCGGTACTTGCAAAGTCTATAAATTTTGGTGTATTAATATCGTTTATTTCTAGTATTAAAAACTTATAAACAACCAAAAACAAATAAAAGTTGTAAATTCAGTTTACAAAAAAAAAAAAAAACAAGAAACGACCGTATGAAGTACAATACTATTTTTGAAATTGGAAATAAAGTGATCATGTAATGTGTCGATTGCTTTGGCTTTGTAAATTTGGTCAAACGATCGTAGTCAGAAATAACTGTGGAAGGCAAAAACTTTTCCGGCTTTCAGAAGGGCGTGATAATTGATACGTTCTAGTGAAGAATCTTTATGAAAGATTAGTCTCTACAGAATTTATTAACAATGGCAATCAAAATGGAATACTTTTTACACCAGAAAGTTCTGTGGCAGTGAGTATTTAGCAAGAGACTAAGAAAATTCATTCATCCAACAGTTGACAGAATTCGACCACTTCCAACTATACCATATAATATGGCAAGCAGTCTGAAAATAGATGTAATAAATGAAGTTTCCGTGATTCTTAGAGTGAAATTATAAATAACGAATAACTGTGACGTGATCTAATGAGTCACGTTTCATCGGGTTCTGTATTGTTGGTAGTTGTCCCCTGGTGGGGCAGCGGTAAATTTACGGACTTACATCGATAAAATCCGAGGTTCGATTCCTCACGGTACTATTAAATTAACAAAGAAACTAGCGGTAATAAGAAACATAAAACTACGTGAAACACTTATATTGTTCGTATAATACAAGCTAACGAAGCTAATATAAAATTTTGTATTGTTACAGGGGTTATATTCTGAGATTTCTTTAAAAGGGTGAGTCGCTTTCAGGTTTTGTTTAATCGTTTTGCATCGTCTACAACGTTCGAAGAGCACGACACTGACCTCAATAATTTTCTTTAACGAGCACAATCCCCGGATTTAGCACTTTGAGGTGAACGTGAATGTGTCATTCACCTTGATAATCCCCTGTCACCACCTGACAAACAATTGTTAGCAACATTTCTTGCCGAAAGAACAAAAACTGAACAAAAGATTCTGGCATCTTGTGAAACTTATGTCAGGTGGTATGTTTTATTACCTTGTACTGTAGGTGTTCTCCATTAGATTAACAAACTATAACGCTGTTAGCCATTCACATATTTTTCAACATCAGAGGAAATATAAAAAAAAAATGATTAAGTACTGAGAGATTCGTTTCAATCTAACACAGTCCTTAATTTATCATGCTTCTAACTTCAAGTCTATTTGACTGTTGTTAACATAAATCCATACATTCCAGATGCAGTATACTTTAATGTTCTTTTGAATTACTTTGATAATTGCAAGAAATATTTTTGTACACACACACACATATATACATAAAACATATATACATAAAACACAGCTATTAGTATATGAATTCATTTAGAAAATGAATAACTAATGTACGTACATCGGAAACAGCTATCATATTCATTAAGCATATGTAATAATAAAAATGTTATACTAAATACGTTTGTTTTATGTACAAAAAAAACTGTTAATTTATAGAGATTTTTATTCATTAAAGACACCCTTTTGATCTGTAGACATATGACAGTCCTGCAATAAAATATGTTACACCACATGTATTTAAGAACTGAATTGAAACGAAAAGATAAAAAATCCATGACCATTTTAGATTTACAAAACTTAAACTTTTGGAATTCATGATTACATTACTAATATTGAGGAATATTTTGGTACAAATATTTTGTGCCAACCGAGAAAAATAAACAAAAGGAATAGAAGTTTATGTAAATAATTAGATGTTTTTGGTTTTAAACTAAGTTTAAGGTTTATGGAATGATAAAATATAGATCTGAAGTAGAGTTTAGGAAATCTAACCCTCTCTTTAGAATGTTAAAATATAAATCTGAAGTATAGTTTAGGAGATCTAAACCTTCTCTTTAAAATGTTAAAATATAGATCTGAAGTAGAGTTTAGGAGATCTAAACCTTCTCATTAGAATGTTAAAATATAAATCTGAAGTAGAGTTTAGGAGATCTAAACCTTCTCTTTAGAATGTTAAAATATAAATCTGAAGTAGAGTTTAGGAGATTTAAGCCTTCTCTTTAGAATGTCAAAATATAGACCTGAAGTAGAGTTTAGGAGATCTAAACCTTCTCTTTAGAATGTTGAAATATAGATCTGAAGTAGAGTTTAGGAGATCTAAACCTTCTTTTTAGAATGTTAAAATACAGATCTGAAGTAGAGTTTAGGAGATCTAAACCTTCTCTTTCGAATGTTAAAATATAGATCTGAGGTAGAATTCAGGAGATCTAAACCATCTCTTTAGAATGTTGAGCTATAGATCTGAAGTAGAGTTTAGGAGATCTAAACCTTTTTATTAGAATGTTAAAATATAGATCTGAAGTAGAGTTTCGGAGATTTAAACCTTCTCTTTATAATATACACTACCACTTAAATATTGGAACTCAAAAACATATATATATATATATAGTTTAAGTTTAGAAAAATAACTTCAAAGGTAAATCACTTGTTCTAAAATAATGTACCCTAACTTACTGGAGTTTTATCTTCACCTGCATTTTAAGAGTAAGAGTCAACTAAAATACTGTGACGTTAAAAGCAGGAAATACGTTTATTTTTAAAAACGAGCAAACAGTCAAATACTGCATAATGAAATCTGTAAACTGTTAAAAATTAATCAGACCAACATTCGCGAGCAAATACAGAGTCTCTCCGCCACGCAATCCCAATATAACCAAATTTGGTCACCAGAAAAAATCGTGAAAAACACAGAAAAATAAAAAACTGTCTACATCACTGCCTGAGACCCGCAAGAAGGTATTTGTGTACCAAATCCCATGTAAATTGGTTGACAAACACATGAATAGTTCACAAAAAATGCCAAATTGTGCTTTCCTCGCTGGAAAAGTGAGGAAAAGACAACAATTCCAAAATAGTCTATATGTCTGTTTCGGATGTGTAAAAAAAAAAGTATCTTTATACCAAATCCCATGTAAGTTGTCCGAAATACGGCGGAGTAATTGTCAAGAAATCCTAAAATTATGCTTTTTTTTGGCCTTTTGACTCAAAATGGGCAAATCGAACTTTTTATGTTGATTACTGTAAATATAATCGCACAAGAGACCAAAATAAACATTTTTGGATTGTTTGTCGTTTGACCCATAAAATAATTAAAGGCCCAAATAAAGAATAATGATAAAGGTGTCTCGGCATGTTGGGCCAAGATATGACCCTTTTAAATTTCAAGTCAATCCGCTGAGAAATGAAAGAATGGCGGTCGAATGAAAAGTGTTTGGAAGAAGAAGATAGAAAGAAGAAAAAAGAAGAAGCGATAGAAAAAATCACGTCTCTCTGCGGAGACATAATTATAAGTAATTATATAGCAATCATTATTCCATGGAATACAGTGAAATATTTAAATAATTAATAGTATCATCGTCATTATCTCTATCATTCTACTCGGCAACAGCAAACGCATCGGATTAAACTGCTAATGTTGAGTTATAACATGAGCATCCTAAATACAACCAGTTGCACATTAAAACTAATAGCGAGTATATATCTTATTCTACCTGATCTAAAAAGAATCCGACCTTCAGCAAATTAGAATAATAAAATGGACAACTAACGAAGAGTGTTTAAATAGAAAATTCTATGTTCTGATCTTGCTCAAACTGAAGAGTTTAGTAATGATACTTTAATTAGGTTGTTCAAGAGAAACAAAATACGATCTTTTCCTACGACTCCAGTTGTAATTAAGTTTCAAATGAATAATTTCAGAATAAAAAGAAATGTTTAGATTACTTCTAACAAAAGTATTATGTTTAATTAGCAAAATTACTTTAACTTAAATATCATTATTGTTTTACTTGAAAACAATGAGATAAAAGAACATCGAGATTATGATTAAACAATTTTTTTTTTCGCAAAGAAAAAAACGAACATGTATTTTTCCTGTTAGGTCAAATTACCAAATCTGTATAGTTGTAATTAGACTCCTAGGATTATCATAGTAAAGTCCAGTAATGGGAGAGATCTTATTTCAGGTTGATATACCTAATGAACCACTTTTACTGTCCAAAATTATCAGCATTCAAGACTAGTCAGTAGAGACAAAAATAACTTAAGTATCCTGAAAAACTAATTATCATGTTTGCTACAAAATAATCGAGATGTATGATATTTTCAAAACAATAAATAGCTTCTGTAGTTCGTATTTTGATTATATATACGTCGCAGAAACTAAAAGAAATAGTTTCATAACCAAATAAAAATCATTGTAAATTACACTATCTTAACAACAAAGGAGTGAAAGAGAATATACGTCAAAACTATATTTTAAAAGACCATAATCTGGGCTTCGTCTAAGATATAAAATCTTAACCTGTTGCAAAATATAATCATTTAACACCTACATCTTCAGAAACAGAGAATGCATCTATCTATCTATTATAACGCACAATTTCGCCTGTAGCAACAGTTGCTACAGATGCAAAGAAGACAAGTGTGTACTAAATGCTGGTCATATATATACATATACATAGTAAAATTAATTAGTTGAATTCAAACTGCCATATAACCCAATAATGCAAAAAATTATGTAGTACTTTAGATTAAACCTCTGAAAACTCAATCGATATTATCTCTTCATAGCGTTAGAAAACATCATTCAAACATCGCGAATGATATAAATTAAAGCTTAAATTTATTTTCTCAATTAAAATAAACACATAGAGAAATTAACTTTAGTACTAAGATGAAATATTGTATACTTCAATAATGAAATGAAATACCTATTATATACGTTTCTTAATAAATACACAATAACAGCTTCCTTTACTAATTAAATATATTAACACAATTAATACTTAATTTGATAATATCATTATAAGCATTATAAGTATATAGTAACTTAGGCATTGTAAAAAAACGCTCATTCTATAGCTGGTATTTTATTGAAAGGGATCTCGTTATATTAATCAAATTGCTACAATAAAGAATTGAAACATGCTATATGTAGGTCACCCATTTGTGACATTAATCCAGTATGACTGAACTGCATTTATAAGAACCCTCTTATATCCAATTAGCTAATTTATCCCCCACACTTATAGAGATAAGTCTTTTACAAGCCTTTTATGTAACACTTTGTCAAATGCTTTTTGAAAATCCAGATACATCAAATCTACACCCTTTCCCTCATCTACATAAGTAGTAATATTTTTCTATGTTTGTATTTTATCCTGTTTTAAGCCCTAGGTATTGCAAATATATTCTGAAACATAAACATCAGAATATAATGAGAAGGGGCAGCTCAAAATTATATGGAATAGGTTTGTTCATATACAGCCAGATGTAAAGCATACAGCTGGTTGTTAACTACAATGTAGGCCTAAAAAGCTTCTATTGTCACCCACAGGGCTGTAGTTACCCCAATTATTTTTCTTTTAAAAGACACAAGTGCAATATTAAATGCTCAGCCTCGTTCTCGCTACGACCTTAAAACGCCATATTAGAAAAGCCGTGCCCCTGTGTATTCAAAATGCTATTCGGAACAAGAATTTATCTTCTTAAGTGCGAGGCTTAGACGTGTCTTGACTGAGATATAGAAGTTCAAAATCTATATTCCTGTCACGCTCCTTTTAACTCTGGTTCCCGCCATCTTTTGTTAATTAAGATAATTAATGCTTATTAGCAGTTTTAATAAATCGTTATTATAACAACCCTGAACGGTAAAAAAAGCAAATTTTAGATGAAAGGCGCCCAATCTTTAAAATCAGTGACTTTTTATTTTGATACAGAAGGAAAATCAAATAAAAAAGAGTTTAATTTTGGTCATTACTAGGCAGACTCTAATTTCGCTCTAGGAATAAGTTACAAAGTAGCCTTGTCTTAATGTCAGAAGCACACTAACAAAATGTAAATTTTCGACCCAGTTTTAGATTCTTAGCTGACTCAAGCAGGTTTTCCTCTAGGATTCGCCTGTACTTTGCAACATTCATTTTCTCCTTAATCCTAAGATGCTGATGAAAATATAAAAATTCAAATTGTGTCTTTAATAATGTAGCCACGAGAAAACACATTTTTATTAAATACTACTTCCTAGTGATGATATAAAAAGTTGGATAGATTATTTATTTTATTATTACTTATAATTTTAATACACAAACACATGATCAAGTTAAAAGTCCTAAAAAGGCCTTTGAACTAGACTCGTTTGGTTAGAATTCTAAATTTGGTTAAGAAAAAATTATCACGAACACATTAACATTAGAATGTTTTGAGATGAGTATATTTCATCATCTGCATTCAACTACAATAAGACGAGAATGCAAACTACGAAAAAAATCAAATGGAGACGCATAAAAAAAAGCATGATTTCTTTGGGAAGTTTATTGGGTTCCTTTATGTGTGGGGTATTTTATTTTAAAATCTTAAGTTAAAGTTTCACGTCGATGTAGTCATTTGTAAGACTTTTTATACTGGCTGTAAAGAAAAAAAATATTATATCTTTTTAAAGTGAACTACAATGCATCTATGTCGAATTGTCTGAATATAAGTAAACTTACTTTTCGTAAATTCTGTAGTCATATGTAAATTCAACTATAAGTGCTTATACTAGATGGCAGCACAATATGATTCCGAATGTATAGACCTTTTGGAACTGTGATATACTATACTAGTAGGCCCAACATGGCCAGGTGGTTAGAGCGCTCGACTCGCAATCTGGAGGTCGTGGTTTCGAATGCCCGTCACACCAAACATGCTCGCTCTTTTAGCCGTGGGGGCGTTATAATGTGACGGTCAATCCCATTATTCGTTGGTAAAAGAGTAGCCCAAGAGTTGGCGGTGGGTGGTGATGACTAGCTGCTTTCCTTCTATCTAGCGCAGATAGCTTTGCGCGTAATTCAAAACAAACAAACAAGTATAGTAGGAATTTCAAATAATTATTTTTTTTAAGATAGGTTGAGCATTATTGTTTATTATCTATTATTATGTAAAACTCTGAATAATGAACCATTTACGAAGGGCTATTGAGTAAGTAGCTTATTAGACGTATACAACATTAATTGTCATTTAAAGCTTAATGTGTAGTTTACACTCCCAATACAAAATATTTCTTTGATGTATTTATCGATACCCTAAAACGAAGTAATATTTATTTAAATTTAATATCCTCTTTGATACCTTATGAGAAACATGGCAGTACTTAAAGTAGAAATAGGCCAGATGTGCAATATGTGCAACACAAATTAATATCTCAAACAGGCTGCAAATAGCATGTAAACAAAACTTTATAAGCATATTGTTCCGACAGCGGAAGTCACGCGACGCTGGGAGCATGCGCGCTGGAGTTTCTAAAAGGATCATGACTTATCGGGGAATCTCACGAATATCCCAGTATTTACTAGACGACCTCTTTTTTTAGTATATAATGACATATGCAGGTAGATTGAAGATAGATAATTGAGTCAAGCGAACAGTAGGCACCGTAAGTAAAGTGTGTGAATCACTGTGAATTATAGCGTGTGTTTATAAAAGTAGTTAAGTTAAAATGACTGTGGAAATTCTGTGTATTGCAAAGTTGTATCGAGAAAGAATAAACTAGTTTTAATTAAGAAAGGACTTGTATCGCTGAAGTTTCTCGGAAAGAATTTCTACAAACAAACAGATACGTAACAATATTATACACATTGTTGAGCAGTAAACAAAGCAACTGCAGGTAACAAACCACCAAAGCATTTCAGAAAGTACGTAGAGTAAAAACAAACATTTCAGAAAACCACAAATTTCTCAATCTCACTATCTGACTGATTGACTAACGTTGTTGGAAAGGCATAGCTCTCTCCTGCCTTCACCTTAAGCATTTTTCTTACTTTTACATATAACTTTCATAATCATAAGTAATAACAATAGCATTTTGCAAAATTACTAACGAGCTAACAAGACACTAGTAACCGTATTTTATGATTACAAGCAGCTCTGTGAGTTGCCAAGTAACAACCCGTCCTCATAACACGTGCGGGTGCACAATTACTTATGCACACGTGGTATGTGATCAGCCTGCAACTATATATCAGCTAGATAAAAAACGTGGACTGTGTAGATTCTCTAGATCTACGTTCTACCTATGATTTAACCATTGAGAGGGAAGTTTTCAGTTCTATACATCTGACTCGAGGTTTTTGTGTTGGACAAAGCAATTCTATCATACCAGTCGATGCCTAGGACGTGAGTCTCCTACGTAAGGACGAACGCTATTACTGATGAAATCTAACACAGATTTGCTCGAGTGCTCTTGGACTGAAAACAAGACTGATACGTTGTATAATTTACTTTGCATTGTTTTCAAATTATGTGTGACCTATTGTACTTGAAACAGTGCGATTTTTATACTATGCCTTTCAAGGAAACAAAACGAGAGAAAGGGAGAAAATGTCATGTTGATAACCTTGAAAAGACTTTGTTTCAGTGATTTCAGCATTACTACATTAATAGAGATAAGGTTAGAAACAGTAATGCTGTATATGCGAAACAGGCCTTAGCTATTAATATAGTCAAAGAAAATGGCTGTCATCCTGGCTAGATGAAAGAAAACTTATTGCAAAGATATCAGCAAAATCTCGGAAATGTCGAGAGATAGCTCTAAGAAAAGCTACGAGAAGGATGAGCCTAGAGCCCAGTCACTCTCGAGACTTAGGACTAAAAAATAAAACCATGAGATACATAGGCCTAGAGAACAGTAACTCTCAAGAACTAGTTCCAAAAAAAAAGAGAAAACTACGACAAGGATAGGCCTAGAGCACAGTCACTCTCAGGAACCAGTTAAGCTTATATCTCAGTCTTTCAAGAAATAGCTATCATAGAAACTTTCATAGAAGCAGAGCTATGGCACATCTTAGCTCAAGAATTCATTACACAAAGAGGCCAGGTGTAGTTAACAAAACAACCAGAGCTTACAATGCCTAGCTAAAAACACTTTATGTGCAAAACGAAAGGAAAGATATGATTTAGCTAAGCTCAGCCACGATTGAAAGCAAATTTCTCTGAAGGAGATCCTCCAAAAAATGATTGGACTAAGAAAGACAGTAGTGAATTGGTGAAAGCTCTTAGGAACCTTCATCGTGGCACAGCTCAAAAAATTTCTGTCAAATTGTTCAAAAGAGTTGTTTGCAAAATTGCAGCTGGCAAACTGCTAGCAACTACTTTACAAGTTCACAGGAAGCAAACTGGTAACTTGCTTGCTGCTTGCAGGTCGGTCAAAGTTCCTGCTATCAATGAAGAGAAAGACTTTGGCGAAGTCAGACACACTGCCTTCACCGAGTCCTTCTTTACAATCCGACTTATCATCATGTAAAAAGAGACTGGGCCTTGCCCATAGATGAAAATGGAAAGTGTGTCATAATAGAAATGGTGGTAATTTCCGACAAAAATCTTAAGCCGAAACTTGAAGTGTGGAAGTGTAACGAGAAATGCAAATCTATATGTAGTGACAAAGTTAACACGATACTGTTACTAAAGAGGGCATATGATTAACCCAGGTTAGACTAGTGTTGCAATATTGTAATAAGGGTTGACCTAATTTCCATCACGACAAAGTTGTTGAATCCAATGGTATTGAAACTTCAGTTGACTGCCTTGGTCATCCTTTGGTCTCATCAGATGGCGAGAGTCCTGTCTCAAATTTGGTAGCAAACCGTTTGGTTGAGTATGCTCCTGTTGTAAATAAGCAAGAAGCATATGTTCTCAGTGAAAATCCAGCTGCTGACAGTGAACAGCTTTACATGTGCAATTACAGTATGTCCTAAGTCTGTGACAATACATAACCAAACCAGTGTGTTCTCAATGGTTTGAAAACCATTTCAGTTCCTACAGAGTTGGAGAAACTGGGCCCTCTCAGCTCTCAACGTACCAAGTGCTATAAAACTATTGTAAAAGTTGGTATGTATACTGGCAAGATTCCCACATACAATTCCCTCATGTCATGTAAAGGTACCATGTTCTCCCTCCTTTTGCCATTGAAGAAAACACTTTGAACTCTTGATCAGGTTGATTTAACTAAAAGCTTTCTGCTGGATCCAAAACTGTACATAATGGGAAACCGACCAAAAACAAACTCATTCGGTGCACCTAATCGACGTTAACAAAGTGAAAAAAGCCGTAGATAAGCTCAAGCAAATCAACTGGCTGTACAAAGATATTGCTGACCAAGCTGTTGGTGAGCTGTCAAAAGAAGTGATCAAAGTTGTCAATAGAGCCACTAGAACAATGCTCGAGAAAGCTGACTAGAGTGATGTAGCTGGTTTCTGAGCTTACTTTGTCAGATACTTTGACAACAAGCTGACAAAGGAGGCTGGCATAGATCAGTAAAAATTAAGTGCTTCCTAGGTCTTTTTCCCAAGGGAGCTTTTCATGAAAACTACCCCAAGAAAAAAAAAGTCAAACACTCTGAGTATGCCAAGTCCGACTATTTAGCAAAATTCACAGTTCAGAAAAGATGCACAATATGTATTCTACCTGCTGTGGCAGAAAGAACTTCTTGAATTGTTGGCTGGCATCTGCTAAATAGCAGTAGAAAACATTCCATATTGGTCAGCACACTACTGAATCAGATAGTCCATTCTGATCAAGAGTTAGAGGCAAATTTGAGTACAATGCTCATAGGAGTAAGAGGCACTAAACAGCACTATTTCTTCACAAAGAGTGAGTCGAAGTGTATGATACGGGACTATGGGCCGTAGAGAAGAATAGCCTAGAAGTAGAGAGTAGTCTCTACTTCTCACAATTTTGCAATGCAGAGAATGAGTTGACCGACATTGTTCAATATTTGAAAAAGGACAGTAATATTTCCTGAGATTCAAAGTTTAACATCAGGAAACTGTGTACCTAGAACCCAATGTCAGTGATTCGACAATCCTCCTCTAAATTTCACTTTTTTCAGACTTTGATAGTCAAAGGTTAAGTGCTTGTTAAAATTTAACATTTCTACTGGAAGAAAGAATACCAAGAATGTGGAGCACCACACTACCATGTCCTGTTGTGGATAGATGGTGTGCCTGTAATTGGCCAGGATCAACCAAAAGAGGTGCTGACCTGGATCCAGGAGAGGGTAAATTGTCACGTTCTCAACGAGAAATCCAAACCTGATGTCCACAGTCTGTGAAAAGCCATCACAGACATTCTGAATCATCCTTAGCCCTCGCTCACTATATCAGTAGTTATGTCACCAAAGCTGAGAGAAGCAACCTTCACGAGATCTCACAAGATGAGACTGCTTATGGTCTTTGGCGAAACTCGTAATTTTCATGTTTTTTACTTGTACAAGCAAAATTAACAGTGCTTTAATTAAGTTTGCAACTTTGAAATTCATTTTCAATCTAAAGGTAGCTATTATATCCACATTTTCCTTGGGAAGAATTTGGTAAAGCGCAATTACATTCACAATTTAAAAGTTAGAAATCTATATTTTGGTCACCATCAGGGAGAATGTGAGTTAGTGAGGCAAAAGGTTAGGTACATTTCAAAAATTAACGTCACTGTTAAAAAATATACTAAAAAGTCTTCTGAGCATAAGCAAGCTACGTTCACCTAACATTTCATTTAAACAACATAGTTAAAACAAGATAGTTAAAATTACATTTAAACAAAAATTAAATAACGATTAGTATTAACTATCTGTTATGCTACACTAGATAAATTACAAATAGTATTTTTAAATGCTAGTTGGCGTAGTTATATAAAAATTGAAACTTAAATAGATTCGCAATGTTTCAATATAAATTGATATTCTGGATAAAACAACTAGAAATTAACCCGTTTCTTCATACTTTACTACCAGATAGCGCTCTCGATAAAATATCAGTTATTCATCACTACGAATTGTTGGTTGAAAAATATCTAGACGTAAACATGATTTGTCATGTTCCAGTACTCTATAACTTTGTATCCTGGAGACAGTAATTAAGAATTAACCAGACTCGTCATATTTTATTACTGATTAGCGTTCCAGTAAAATAACTAGATGAATCAATCAACTAGAAGTCGTTTCTCATCGCTGGTTAGTATCCTGGCCGAGACAACTAGATGATAAAGACATTTGGTATTTATTAGTAGAGATTTGTTTTAGAAAAATAGCTATACATCCACTAGATTTGCCATTCTTCAGTAATGGTTTGTAATTTTAATTTTTAAATGAATATTTTATGAAAACAAATTTCACGACTGTAGAAAAATCGAGATTGCAAATTGGTCGCCTTAAGTTTCAAAATGTTGGACCGAAATATATATGTATAAAAAGTTACATAAAAAACAGGACTTCAAAATTTATTATTTATAATGCTAAATTATCTATTCTTAGGAAAATTATTAAATATAAGCTGTATCTGGCTACAAGATTAGAAACACGAATTTATAACTACACTTTAACGAAGCTACTAGATCCCTTTATATGTTAAGGCCATATTTAGAAAATGAAAGCTAAGAAAAATTTGAGATTCGATATAAATCCAATATTAATCCTACCATTAAGAAGAAAAACTGTAATATAGTTCTAAAAGTTGTAAATTTGTTATATTATTAAATATCTGAAAATCAATTAAATTTATTAAATAAAGGTTTATACTTTTCTATAATTAAAAAAGGTTAACAATAATGTAGATGATTTATTTCCAGTAATTAAGTCTAAATTAAACACCTTTTGTTTTCCTTCCAAAGTTAAAAATATAATTCAAGTAAAATTTAGTCATAAAAAGCTAATAAAAATAAATTCTGGATCTTATAACCCTTAGATACAATGGTTTGTTTGAAGTTAAGCACAAAGCTACACAATGGGCTATCTGTGCTCTACCCACCAAGGGTATCGAAACGCGGTTTCTAGCGTTGTAAGTCAGCAGACATACCGCTGTGCCACTGGGAGGCCCTGATCAAACTTATAAATTATTACATTATATTATTTCCTTATCTTTTTTTATTAATTAGCCTATTAACAAAATTCTCGGCGTTTGAATAATTTTATTTCTTCAATATTTAAAACTATCTCTATAAAATTTATTAATTTTTTTATATATTATATGTCTAATTTTCACTAATTCTTTTATTTCATTACTGATCCATGGTCCTTAAATTTCTTTGTTTGATAACATTCTATATATTGACTTGCTTTGTCCACTGGAGGGATTGGGGTAAGTCTTTGGACTTAGAATGCTAAAATAAGGGATTTCATTCTCCGGCCCGGCATGGCCAGGTGGTTAGGGTGCTCGACTCGTAATCCGCGGGTCGCAGGTTCGAATCCCCGTCCCACCAAACATGCTCTCCCTTTCAGCCGTGGGGGCGTTATATAGTTAATCCCACTATTCGTTGGGAAAAGAGTAGCTGTCTTCCCTCTAGTCTTACACTGCTAAATTAGGGACGGCTAACGCAGATATCCCTCGTGTAACTTTGAGTAAAACTCATAACAAATCAAACCAGTTCATTCTCCGCAGGTAACCCAGAGTGGTGATGCTGATTCCAGTAGTGTAATAACTAATAGAAGGTTATCCTTGCTGTTAGAAGACTGTGGTTCCTCCTCAAATTTGACTGCTGCCAGCTGAATCAGTGGTGGTTGATACTTGATCTGGGTCATCTTGCTGCATTAGCAACGGTACTTTCTCAAATGGACTGTAGTAAAAAAAGATCATAGTGATGACAGTTAAGAAATGTATCAACGTTTAGATTATAGGACAGATAGTGTTCTCCATGCTAGATGCAGGTTATGAGACAGTGGTAGAATTTCATAAATAACTAAAACCAACGTTTCATATTTACACAATTCTGGATGCTTAGTTGAAGCCGTTAACGACTTCCACTTTAAAAATACACTCTATATGTAAAATGTCTCGACGTCCTCAACGTCATCTTCAGGAGTGATCTGCAAGACATACTACGTGATTTTACATTGCTTTTTGTATTTACATAATTCATTTGTCAACCTTTGTATTACGTCACTACAAATATCAATGATTTAACTTGATGGCTCTTCATCTCTGTTGCTTTTGCTTTTTTAAGTTTTATTATTTTTTACGATTCTCTGACATTTAAAGCTGTAATGTTACGTGATTGAGCTAAAACTGTAGTTTTTCCTAAAAACTTTGTGTTCTGTTGTTTTTAAATGTTCTGCAATACCCGAGTTTTCTATTTTATTATTTCGTACGTAACCTTTATGTTCCTGTAATTTGTATTTTAAATTCCTTTTAGTTTGACCACTATAAATGCTTCCACATTCTATTTTGTAAATCCTAGTTTTATTTTCCAATTCTATTTTATCCTAAGTACTCTTCAAAATTTCTTTAATCTTATTTATAGGTTTAAAGACTGGATAAAAGTATTGTTGCTTTTTAAAAGCTTCAAATAATTATCTGTTAATCATGGAATATAAGGTAAACGTAAAGTTTTTTGTTGTTGTTTATTTTTTCATAAACAGATCTTAGCGTAGTATTTTAACTAACATTAAGCCTTTGTTAAATTTCTTAAACGCTTTATCTACTATATTTGGTTCAAATCCTCTTTCAACAGCCAAATTTGTATTTAATTAACCGGGAATCATGTCATATAAAAACGCCAAAAATCTCTGCATTTTATACATATGTTTACAGAGCTTTAGAAATATGTTCAAGAAAGGAAGATTGAAGTAATGAATTGTTGTTAATTAAATATTTTATTTACTATTATATTTCAAATAGAAATGTTGAAGTAGTGCCTTGTAAAATTAAAATTATTAATTTCAATTGAAATAAACGCTGAATTAAAAACTGTAAACTGGGTAGATATCAAAACGTCAGGCCTCGAGATGGCAGGGCAGTAAGTATTAGAAACTTCAATGCTTCACTAGTCTTATGCAGAATTATGTTAATCCGCAGACAGTGAATGCCCATTTAGCTATTTTCTTATGCGTGGTAGGCTGTTTCTAAAAACTGACAGGTTATCTGCCCCTCTGAATGCTACTGTTCGCCAATGCAAGTATTCATGACGTTATTTTGACACCTTGACATTAGGCGTAAACTATATATTTATAATTGCTATTGCAAATTAACAAATGTTTGTGAAAATCTTGGAATGTTTACACGTAACATTCGTGGTATGTGGCATAATTATTGTATAGAGTAAATATCAACGGCGAGAAGGCGGTAGGACAAGCACGAACTGTATACTGATTGGCAATAGCTAGTAATCCTTCCAGTTGCTATACATAAATAGCAGTTACACACACACATATATATACAACTCAATGGGCACTTCTAACTCTAGGCTTTATCCTTTTTACAAAAGTAAGAAGTATTAAAAATTTTCAAGGCTTCCCTGAATAGTGCTAAAGTGCGAGTTCAAACAGAAGGTATAGAAATATAATATAAACGCCAAGTTAACAAAAATGTTGAAACTTGATTGATAAGATTAAACATAAGCATGGAAGCCATCAAAAAACTACAAAAATTCTAAAAGTACCATGAGTTACAGATCAGACACTTATAGATACAACATGTATGTAAGTTTGAACATTTTGTAGATTTGTATTGACGTAACAAATTAAATAAGCATTATGTAGTGCTAAATATCATATCTGCGATCTTTTTGTGCAAACAATTATTGAAATAAAAATTATAATAATATTTTTTATGAAATTTTTAAAGTTTAGTTGCGATCGTGAATATATGTTGTAGCTTGAACAGAAATATTAAGGAAAATTATAAACGTCTGAATTCTTCATCTTTCCAAAATTACCACCAATGAAGCCATCTTTTGTACAGTATTTTCCATCAGTATGGCAGAAGCTTTCAACCTATATATAAAGATGACCATATATATATGTATGTAACAGCATCACATAGGTATGTGTATACACCTGTAGTGCAGATCACTATAACACAGTCCAATGACCGACTAATACAGCAGAAGTACTATAACCAAAAATATAGTTGCAATGGTCAATAAGATATGTCGTAATCTGTGAATCTGCAAACCCAACCGAGCTTTAGTGAACACAATAAACTCGTCACAACTTCGGTTACTTTTGTGGCATGATTAAAGACCTCTATAATTTTAGACTGAGAAAACTTTATTTATTGCTTTCAGTTCTGCCTGTGTACTGTCTGTAAGGATAATTAATGCTCTATTAGTTCTATGCAGAATCATATTGATCCACAAACAGCGAATGTCCATCCAGCTTCCTTCATTGTTTGCTGATTTTGTTTCTGCTGCACCTTGTACCCAATATCCACACTTGTTGTCTCGTCTGATTTCCAAAGATCTCAGTAGTACCAGATGCTTATTACACCTGGGAGGGACCTGAGATCTGGTGGTAGCCGTTTATCTGTCTTCTGAGACACCATTAAGGCAGTCCACATCTTATTTGTTGTCTGCTGGATAAATATGGAGCTGGGATGTCATAATTAAAAGGTAGATAGCTCCATGATAGAATGTACGATCTTTACACTATAACTTCAAGTGAATAATTTTACTTGCAAGCATTGTTGCTGCTTTCTAATGTTGTTTACGCTTGTAGGATATAATAGGCCCTTGCTGGTGGCTAAAAAAATCCAAAGACCTTTCTTAAACAGGTTTTTAGTATCTTTTCCATCTTATCTGGCTGTATAGCAGTCATCAACGGTAGTGCATAACCCTAGACAGAAGAAATAAGAGCTTGGTATAACATAAGCGGGTGACGTTCTTCAGCTTTATTTCCTTCTTGATTTTTCATTGTTAATGTTCCTGGTGAAGATCAGCTGTCTGTCAAAGGTCACTCCATCTTCTTCAGTGTTTTTTTCTAGAGGGGTGGTAGTGCCCATAAAGGGTGTTGATGATTTACCGTCATAAACATATGTGTTGTTCAATGTGTATAGCATAGCTATGGCTCTTGCAGTATTGATGACTATTTCTCTGTCATTGTACTATTCACTCGTCTTACTAATTTCAACTTTGCTAGAGATTCTGCAGCACGCCAAAATGCTATTCACAAAGGTTAACACATAGCATCTGATTGGACAGGATAGATCCAAGGTATAGATGTTAACGACGACTGATGTAAATGGTGATCCTTGAAACACGCTGGTATTAATGGTACACCAGACAGATTGCCAGTTTCCATGCTTCATGATGTATCTACCATCTGGTATTTAGTTCAACTATGACTCATCTTACACATGTTAAGCTTATGCCTATTCTGAGAATTTTACCGGCAAGAATAGGTGAATGGACTTTATTTAGACATATTCCAAATCTAAATCTGCTGCTAAAGTGCACCGACCAACTTCAGAACCTTCTCATGTATCAGCTACAAATTCACCAGCACTGATCAAGTTTTCTTTACAACCATGACAACCACTTGATGATGAAAGCAGCAGTATTTCAGTCAGAAAGTAAGTCTTCTAGCTACAGCTTTATCTGAAATCCTACCAATGGTGTTTTATAAAATGATGTTATGGCCTTTACGAAGAGAGTGATCCTACATGTATTTAGGTAAGGATTTGATAAAAGCATCAGTTCATAAATCAAGGCTGCCACTTTTTGCCCAGTTACAATGAAACTCTGATTATATCCTCAACAGGTTAGCTTCTATAAGTTTCTTAAAGATGAATATTCTTACGCCACCTTTAGATCTATTTATGATTCTGTGTATCTTTCCCAATATCAAAATGTCTTCCATAAATGCATGTTATTATAACTCTGCCATATCACCATGGTTACATTGGTTAATATTTCTGTGCATTAAGGGGTTGTCATAATCTTCATCTATGTGGAATTGGGTACCATTTTTCTCATAGACGACTGACATTTCCGTGTTTTTTAATTCCTGTCCAGTCATATGCTCGTGTACGTGCAAGAATGAAATGCTTGTGATATTAACCTTGCTGTGTAACTCATTCCTTGTAACATGCTATGGAAGCTGATTTCCTGTAGAGAGCATAGGCTTTATTCTAATCCTCAGTTCCTCTGCCTTGGCTGGGTTATGCCTTATCCTCATGAATTCAACTTGGGGTTGAATGGATGATTTTTGGATTTTCAGCAATATTCACTTTTCAGCTAATTTATTGGCAATGACCGGAGCTAAAATGTCAATGAATAAACTACATCCCAATTAGTAAGGTAATTGACGATAATTAATGCAAATCGACTATCATATATGGTCAGTAAGACGTATGTGACAATATCTCGTAGCAATTCTCCCTAATATAAATCCTACAGTTTCTGCTGAATTTCCTTCACATTTTCTTCAATCAGCACAACGCTCTATATCCTGCTAGAAATGTTGTTAATAAAACGAGTTCCATATAACATTATTTAGTGCCCTCTAGGCCTTGCATTATGAAGAATCTCTTGTTTTAGAGACCTGGAGACCATTAGTTGTATCACACTTCATGCTGTTTACTTGAATGAATTGCAGTTATGATAACGAAAACTAACATGAGTTTCTAACTGAATAAACAAGGAATACGGGTCGTGCATTTTCCAATATCGTGCTATATTATAGGTCATTCTTCAGAAAACGCCCCCAGTGACACAGCGGTATGTTGCGGACTTCAAGACTAGAAACCGGGTTTCGATACCTGTGGTGGGCAGATCATAAATAGCCTATTGTGTAGCTTTGTGCTTAACTTCAAACAAACAAAATTCACAAAGCTAAACAGCAGGAAAAATTAATCCTCGTTACTCTTCCCAAAGCACCTGTGTTATCATCTGTGATGTCCTTCAATTAGTAACATTCCGAAAAGAAATGTAATGAATAATACTTGAGCCTAATATTGATATTTAGCCAGATTATTTGGAGAGATAACCAAATATTTGGCTGCCAAATGGGACATGTAATTAAATATAATATACATTAAGACAGCTTTAATAATAACATCTTAACACAAATTCATCCAATAATTCCAGATGAATATAGGTATTTTATTTGACTTTGTCTAATGTCTGCAACTCACAATAATATTTTGGTACAAAAATAAAAGAATACGCTGCAAAATATACGACCTTAACATGCGAGCAAGTGTTGCTTAACAAAAGCCAGTAACAAGAAATACATAGATCTGTCATTTACATATACATACTGATCTCCGAGACTCTAACTTACTCTGATTGCTATTAGAAGCATGAAAAATGGTTCAGTGATTACCGCTGTATTTATTGATTACCTCGAATGATTTAAATGCAAAAAAATAGTCCTATGCAGTGTTATTTTAAAGAAGATGGTGATTTTAAAGTGAACATCAAAATCTGTAACATATTAATTTCATGTAATTACGTATATAAAGTGGCTTCTATTACTTCAATGTACAATCAGAGAATATTAGAATTAGAAACAAGGTTCAAAGTACTAAAATCGAATAGTGAATGTGAGAGAGTAGCCTTAAGCAGCCAGGAGTGTTATAGAAAATACACTATCATGTTAAAGAGTTACATTATGCAATTGGAGTAACCAACCACATACAATTGTTGCTGATTAGTGGTTGTTAAATTGATGAAGAAAACACAACCACAATACAAGTTACTAAGCAAAAGTTGTACCAGGCATATATAAAAGATAGAATACTGTAATTAATCGTCATTTTCAAATATCAATATTATTTTCCTAGCATCAGATATCTGTTCATGCTGAACATCAAAAGAAACGTTTTACACTGGATCAGAGATCATAGAACGTGCTTTTCTATATTGTCTATTTTCTTGGATGTTATGTGATGATGCAATGGAACAAACCCTGGAAGATCTAATAAATATATAGAAAATTAGTAAAAGAAATATTTGCATCCTAATAAAAAATAATAAAACAAATACTGTTAAAGGTTCTAATAATGCAGGATTATCTAGTGAGTCGTGTTTTCTCCACTCGTTATAACTCGTGATAATGAGAACTCTGGACTTTTAGCAAGCTATAGTTGATCTTGTAACAATCAGTAGGAATATTGTTGCACGACTAAAGCACTCATCTATATTACGTTAAACATTAATGGCTATACAAAATAATCTTAAAATACCACAAAATAAACTTTTACAAAGTATACAGACCAGATGGAATTCAAAACATTATATCCATGAAAGACTTTTGGAAAGAAAACAATATGCCTCATTGTCGCTGATAACTGCATCGTTAACCTCCAAAACAGTCAAGGGTCTCTGTTAAATGCTCGTTTAAAATCGTTAAAAACAAATAACTAAAAGCAATAACTTCATAGACTTAATTCTAATTTCAGAAGTTATCTCAGTTGCAGCTATTCTTCATTGTTATCTGCTAAAGTATAATACCAGCCACTTCGAGCTGGAACAATTAAAATATCATTGAAATTAGATTCAGCTGAGCATATCAACTTTTATCTTAACCACTATGTTTGGTCCTCGTTTCAGTAGCATTTTTCAAAGAGTAACAGAATCAAAGTATTTGACTGGGAATGTACTGACACTGTTAATATCACAATCAAATAAAGTGAAAAACAGAGAGTATAGAAGTGGCGTAAATGACTCCTCACCATTAACACCACAATCTATTCAGTTTATGACAAGATGCTCATGACTCAGCCCGGGGTTTCTACGTAAGGAATCTTTAATTTTAGCTAAACAAAATTAAAATGTTACAATCAGGATTTTTAATAAATCAAACGTTTATTAAAGCCTCCAAAAACATAATATATCCCTAGGTCAAAAATAATGCTGAGCACGGAATGTTTCAGGCTACTCCTCTGAAACTTCAAATGTTTTAACTCCACAAAATAACCTTGATGAAGAACATAACTTTGGCACAAGTAAAGTTAAGAAATTATCGCAAGATATCTGTTTAACAACACTTGCATGAGCTATTCTCATCAAGCATCTGAAACATTCCCTATACAAAACGAAAATATATAGGGATTTTTTAAGCTTTACCCTAAAATTTTCTTCAATAAAGAATTAAAGAAAAAACATATATTTTCTAATTATTTTTGCTGATAATTTATTGACATATGTGTATTGATAAGAAACAGTGTATCATGTTAAAGTTATTTATTTTTATATAAACCAAGAATGATGATATATATATATATATACAGCCCCCAGCAGCTCCACGGTAAGTTTGAATGCTTAAAACGCCATAAAACCGGGTTTAAATACCCATTGTGGATACATCACAGATAGCCCATCGTGTTGCTTTGCGCTTAACAACAAACAAATTAAGCATACCAAAACATCATATCGATAACTTTATTATAAAATATTAAACTTATTAGTGCTATTATTATTATTTGTATTACTAGATCTATCAATTACTTAACATTCTCCGTGTTAGTATATTTATTATTATTTGTATTACTAGATCTATCAATTACTTAACATTCTCCGTGTTAGTATATTTATTATTATTTGTATTACTAGATCTATCAATTACTTAACATTCTCCGTGTTAGTATATTTATTATTATTTGTATTACTAGATCTATCAATTACTTAACATTCTCCGTGTTAGTATATTTATTATTCATATCTTGCGACTTCCTAATAGCTATAGTAGATTCTTGATTATACTCTTCTTCGTTAGGCTGTTTGTCTGTCTGTTTTGTAATATTGGGCTATCTCTTGCATCCACCTCGGGGAATCTAACCCCGGATTTTAGCATTATGAGTCCTTAAATGTATAGCTGTCCCACCGGGGGACTTTTGTTACGTGACAAGATAATTCAGTTATTCAGCTGGCGAATAGAAATTGATATCACGCCAAACCAAATCTATATAAATATAATAGTACTGTCTGTTGTCTGTCCATGTAACTACTTCGCAGGGTTTGGATGGATCTTCACCAAAATTGGTATGGAGGCTCATTAGGTCCATGGGGAGATACATAGAAATCTTCAATTTTGCATTTTACGGTTTTCATGGGCGTTTTTACGTTTTTTACAATTACATATTAGGAAAGCAACTTTTCATGTCCTAAGATAACCTTTCAGTAATCATAAATTTACATAACTTCCGTCCAGGGGATGGGTACTCCAGCTGGTCTACAATAAAAGAACCGAATAAACTGGACACTGAATCACAACCATCTGTAATAATACATGTTAAAGCCTGTACAAATAGACGTATTCTGTATCAAAACATTCGAAAAAAATTCAAGTTTCAATCTTTATCTCCAAGATACTGCTGACATAGTTTTATCAGGATCTATGGACACCTTGTTTTTGCTTAAAATATGTATGTGGAAAGTGACAAACTTTTCTGGCTAAGTTTCAATTCTACTTTTATATTTGCTAAAATACAATTTTAAGGTATTAATATCAACTTAAAATGTGCAGGCAGACATAATATGGTATCCATATAAATTAATCCCATTTTCCTTGCATACAATATACTATGAGTTATATCAGCTCATAAAAAAAGGTTGTGGCTTCAATACACAGGTTTCAGGGCATGATGTAGAATTCAAATAATGCAACCGAAATGCTGAGAGTGTTCTAGATGCCCAGCACCAGTAGCCAGGTATTAGTGCCAAAGTTCATAGTGAGTAAGATCCTTTTAATACATACATAAACACATACGTGAATGGCATTGAAGATGTACTGACTTTCATTACCACCTTCCTACAGTCAACACATCTTAATATCTCTTTTTCTTCTTTACAATCACTCTGTCAATTATGAAATGCTCTCTAATGGTTGTATGACTCTGTCCATCGGCATATGACATGTTTTTGAACACTTTTGTGACATGCACATTATTGTATTTATGTGGTGATATTATGATGTTAGCACACTATATTAAAAGTGGCATAAGGTAATTTGAGAGCTGTCTGTGTTAGGTATGTGATGTATTTATTATTATATATATATATTTTAATATCGATGTGTGCTTGAATCAAGTTTATATTTGCAAATGTACATAACTTATACTGTTAAATATGTATTTCGAAACTCCCGCCTGTTCTCTAAAATTGTAAAAGATTCTCGAGTGTAAAAATCAACAATATACGTGTGTACGTAAACTCTAGTGTAGCGTGTTAGTATTGTTAAGTAATCTGAATTTTCGAGAAACTTTCTACACGCCTATAAATATAACCAACGCGCCGTGCAAAAAAAGAGTATATATTATTGGTTTGCTATAGTTGGTGTGCTATAAACTTCGGAAGCTATAACTATAATTGTGATTAGCGCTTATTAATCGGAAAACTTAAGATATTAGACCAAGAACATTTATAAATTTCGAACGTTACAAACCATTTAACTTCAGTGGATTCACATCGGACATTAGTATTTTTACGAAAACATTACCTAACGTCATCGGTGGAAACTCGATCTGTAATCGGCGTGTGATCAGCGAGAACTACAGGGCTAGCTAGCTCTCTGTGAAGTG
>NW_013668275.1:139183-147191 GCF_000517525.1 Limulus polyphemus
AAGCCATAACTATAATTGTGATTAGCGCTTATTAATCGGAAAACTTAAGATATTAGACCAAGAACATTTATAAATTTCGAACGTTACAAACCATTTAACTTCAGTGGATTCACATCGGACATTAGTACTTTTACGAAAGCATTACCTAACGTCATCGGTGGAAACTCGATCTGTAATCGGCGTGTGATCAGCGAGAACTACAGGGCTAGCTAGCTCTCTGTGAAGTGAATTATACCCACATCAACCCTCGATAGGACATCAAGAAAGTTCCAGACTAGAAAGAAGACTTTATATTGCTTGCAAGTTTGTAAAACTTCTGTAAATAAATCAGTGTTTGTAATAACTGTTATTGTAAATTGTATTACTGTTTGTATATTAAAACATTTGTATATAAAAAAAGAAAACTGTGTGCATCAATCTTGTTGGCAAATATCATAAATTGGATATATATCGGCATATATTTAACTACTAAATGTAAATTATCTATTAGTTCGGTTTCAAACCATTCGAAATTGTAACATGTAACAGGTAATATTAGTTATACAGCCATCTTCAGTTGCCTTTCCTTCACACGCTATTCTGATGGTTATATCAACTGGTAATTTCACAACGGTTGCTAGATAGTTACAATCACTGGAATAAATCTTCAATTCAGAGAGTTAACAGTTCAAGCAAATATGTCATGCATTTCTGACAGAAAACTCTGTACAAGTTGCATTATCACCTAACCCAGGAAAACATTCATAAGACTCTGCAGTTAGTATTGTAGGAAAACAACTTCCTGGGCTTTGTTTGATTAGTAATTAATACATTAGACCGACAGCACTGATACATACTTACAATATAAACAAATATCACAATAGCACAATAAATTTATTGTTTTGGTGAACAGTATGATCCACCATCTTCAGGAGACAAAGAAGGATGCATGAGGTTCATTTATGTATACCAGAGTACAATTAATATATTGTACAGTGGCGTCATTTACAAAATATAAGTAAAAAAGATCACTTTTGTAGCACCTGGACCTAATGCTCTATCCAAACTCATCATTTTACTTTCAACAACTTCTAATGACTCTCTTATATTCAATTCGTTACTTAAATAATTTAAGTAATTTTACATTGTCCCAATCAATAACATGTGAAAAGTTTGTCAACTAAGACGGAATGAACAAACATTAAAGCCCTATGTATAAAAGACGAGAACGAGGACATTGTTTGTGATAATGGATGACGCGATCTTGCATGTGGCGACATAGCAACTGAGAACGGGTTTGGGTTTACAAAAGTAGAGAGAAAGCCTCTCTCTCTTTTTTACAGAAAAACTTAACTAGCCTAACCTAGCTGAAGCTGCATTGCCATTGCTTGACTTCAGCCCTCAGGCTGCTGCTGGACATTCACATAGAAGAGATCATGTTATTACTATTGTGTTAACGTAGGATTTGAATAGTCTTTCGTCCATTCTCCGGCAAATCTAAAGTCGATACACAAGCCACAATCTCCTTTCTGGCCACTTCTAATGCAACATCAGTTTAGTTATAACAGTTGCCTTTGGTAGTGCTTGTCAGAAATAGCTTTATTACAAAAATAAAAATGCCCAAGATAACCAGGAGATTCAAACAGACAAAACTTGAAATCTGTTACATACACAACAGAGGTGAAAAAAGAGTATCCTAGTAAACTGCACCAAAACAGCAACAGAACAAAAAATAGGAAACTCAATGAAAAGTGAATAATAAAAGCAGTAAACTACAAAAATATCAATAATTTAAAACAAACTCGTGATATAACTCGCTTTGAATGTGAACGTGACAAAATAAAATATAAATAAAGTCAGACTTCAACACAGTAAGCATACAGTAATAAAATAAGCACATAACGACCAAACAAAACAAGGATATAATGGATAATGTACCAATAAGAACCAAGCAGCATTACATATCTGCAAAGTAGATATTGAAGTTCATTTTAACTTTAAAAACTTTAATGTCTTTTACTGCTTTATAAATTATTTTATACGGTGTTAATTATTATAATTTTATTGATAACGATTATGCACCATCGTCTATCGCTGCAATTTGAATTGTAACGAGCTTCTGTGAACGATGGTAAAGTCAATATTATACCATAAACATTGTACCCTGGACATGTACATATACATTGACTTTAAGTACTTAAGTACGCCTTCTGTAAACGATGGTAAGGTAAATATTATACCATAAATATTGCACCCTGGACATGTACATAGTACGCCTTCTGTGAACGATGGTAAAGTCAATATTATACCATAAATATTGCACCCTGGACATGTACTATGAACAATGGTAAAGTCAATATTATAACATAAAGACTGTACGTTGGACATGTACATATACATTGACCTTAAATACTTAAGTACGCCTTCTGTGAACGATGGTAAGGTCAATATTATACCATAAATATTGAACCCTGGACATGTACATATACATTGACTTTAAGTACGCCTAAAGCAAGAAAATCCACAGAAGCTTCAAAGGGGAGACTTGTAATTTTGAGTCTAAGGGCTCATTTTTGTAACCATAGCCTTCATTTTACAGATGAGGTTGTTGTTCTGAGTTTGATTGTAGTGGAAGGCTCTTTAAGAAATTTAAGTTTACATTATTGCAAATGTCATATCTTTTTGTTTTGAATGGTTTAAAAGTTTCACACACACACACTCTCTCTCTCTTTATCTATATATATATGTGTGTGTGTGCATACTGCATTGTATATAGCTTTGTACTGCTAACGGTCAGCAAGTTGCCGTGGTTCGCATCCATGGTAAGACATCACCACATCAACATATACAGAACTTTCATATAAAATGCAATTAATTCTCTGTGTAATAGAATTAAACCGTAATTTGGGATGGAAGGAAAACTTAAAATAAATTTACAATGAGTGTGTTTTCTAATAGAAAAGCCACATCGGGCTATCTGCTGTGTCTACGAGAGGAATCGAACCCCTGATTTTAGCGTTGTAAATCCGAAGTCTATCCACTGTACCACCGGGGGACATTTACAATGAAGATTAAATGCTAAACAGCATAACAATAAATGCGATATTGTGAACACAAGAAATTTAAACTAATGTTTAATTTTACTCAGTTGAGTAAAATGTAACAAACGTCACTACTATTAAGTGAAAAATTACACTATGTCAATTTTAAAGATATTTAATTGGTGAAGCCAATAAATAGTATTCAAAATTAAGAAAATGTAACTAACAATCTATGAATAAAATCCACAGAAAGATGGAATTAGAACTTTATTTATAAGTGAAAGCAGATTAATTTGAAAAAAAAATATAAATATTCACTTTGTAGAAAATAAAATCAGAAGCATTAGATACAATGAATATTTATCATGTGTAATCGTAATGATAGAAAAATACCTATGCTCCCATCACATTACGAAAAAATCTACTGTTTTGTCAGACTGAAGTACAAATTTTTACCATCGAAAGCTATTTACAATGAGGAAATATATTTAAATATGTACAGTATCAGGAGGTAATATCTTTATATCATGTTGGACACGAGATTCTTTTTTTGCAGAAATAGGTCTAGGTCTGTTCCGAGTTGCACGCACTGCAATGCCAATGGCCTTCTGTAAGTCTTTCGTCTTTCTGTCAAGTTCTGTCTTCAACTCATTGAGCTTAAATGCTGCTATATTTTGGTTCTTTTAGCTGTGTTTGTGTTATTGGTCATGTTCATCTTGTAGTTTGGTTTTCAAATTTTGACTTCATTTGATAATTTCTATGAAATCCAGGTCTATGAAGGCAAAGGTGGACGATTCTAGTTCTTTTAGTGCTGATCAGATTGGTCAGAGCAGTACACTTCTGGTTGTTATTCTACATTGCTAAGGATGACATTATAGGAACATTTTAGTCAGATACAAAAGTAGAAATATATCGTGTTATTAAGTATGAATGATTGGCACTTATGTAACGTTCAAAATTAATTAAATAATTAAAATGCAACTATTCATATTTAGATAATTAAACGTTTAATAAAACCGTCAACGACTTTCACTTTAAAAAAATCGACATTTAATGTTTCAACGCAATTATTTATTTATTATCTTGTTATCATTACAAATGATTTCTAATGTCAGTATATCAAAACCGTTGTCTGCCAGAAGACATTTAAATTATGTATAGCTGTTTTCTAATGAATGCAATTTGTTTCCAATACACACATATACTGATAGAAGTGAAAAACTATAACTAGTTATTATTAAACATTATTTCAAATAACTGTGTGAGAAACAATTTGCTCAATTACCAGTGAGAAACTAGTTCTAAATCAATCCACAAGGGTTAACTGCGACAAGTGGAAACATACATTGAATACTGGAGCAATTGGACATTGCTCAATATTTTCAATTGATTACCTCGTCGTAGCAGCAGTTTTCGACAGCTACATGTCAATTTCATGCTAATGTTTCTAAGGTAACATTGATATCCATATTCGAAGCAACATCTCTACTTGACTTTCATCCATCTTTTAAAGACCATATCCTAAGATCATTTGAAGAGTTTTGCATAAAAGCTTCAACTGAAACATAAAATATTTGCACAATGTTTTGTGTGTGAACTATTTTTGATGTACCAAAAATTTGATCTATTCAAGGTCTTCGTTGATTTCAATATTCGGAGCTTTGACAGGAATCACTTTAAAATTATTAGATTATTATGACTGTATGTACGTTTATGGGCTTTATTCTTTTGTGGTACTTCTGATCACAGTACAAAATATCAAAACGTGCCTTTTGTACCATTAGCATCTACCATTTCCATAATATATGTACTTGTGAAACTGAATTGGCAGTGGAATATATAGGAAGCTACGAGCTTATGCACAAACTGGCCATCTACCACTTCTCGTAATATCTCCTGATACTTCCCTGCAGCAATGAGTGTTTATCATTCTAATTTCCTGGACTTTCATAGTTCTACAGTGTTTTTAGATTATATTCCTCGTTAGCAGCGTTTACTTCTTGGGTTTCTGGCTCACAGAACATCGTACTTCAATTGTATACTGCTTTTGTCCTTTTGCTCTGTCATTACTTCTTGGGTTTCTGGCTCACAGAACATTGTACTTCAATTGTATACTGCTTTTGTCCTTTTGCTCTGTCATTACTTCTTGGGTTTCTGGCTCACAGAACATTGTACTTCAATTGTATACTGCTTTTGTCCTTTTGCTCTGTCATTACTTCTTGGGTTTCTGGCTCACAGAACATCGTACTTCAATTGTATACTGCTTTTGTCCTTTTGCTCTGTCATTTCTTTGCTCTAATGAGCGAACTCCCAGTGGTCAAACAACGAAGGGGCTATCAGTAAAGCTGCTCATTATCATTTTCAAATTGTGGCACAGATCTGTTCTAATCTTGGAAGTAAGATTTCTCTATTATGTAAAGTATCACAAACATATAAAGGGGTATTAGTTTTGTTGTTGTTTTAGGAAAACGTCAAACATTTCTTCCTGATTTTATTTCCTTCAGCTGGTTAAATACAAACCAGTTGTTTCTGATAGTTATTCAAGTGCTTTAATATTTTTTTCAAATAATCTTTATACAAAAAATAACTTATAAAAGCTAAACGTGATGTTTGTATTAGAACATTATTAAAATTCCTACCATTATTATTATTATATATATAATTTTTGTTATAATCATTCAACCTTTGAAAACCAGTTATAATCATTTATTCACTTAGGTGTAACTGATAATTTTAAATCCCTTTCTTTTCTACCTGTGCAAGATCATAGTCTGAACAATTATGTATTACTTTATCTAGATGTTCTTTCAAACGTTTTGAGATATTGTCCTTAAATCGTTCATCATCAAATGTTCTGTTCTTAGACAGGTCCAAGGCACAATTCTTCCCTCTATTTATCTCTTTCTTCAACTGTTCCGTTCTTTTTCCATCTAACGTAGAACCCCTTTATTTGTCTTTCTTTCAGTCCAATTTATTATCATAACTCTTTTCCAATTCCAAATGTCAAAACTTTCAGCCTTTCTTATGCATTTTCCACGTCTTGCATGGACACGTTACCAGCACACCAGATGGAACTCATTATTATTTTGTCATTCAGTTTCCTATCAAAGTTTTTAGTTAGTAGCTCCTTTTTCTTTTTCAAAGCTTCTTTAGCCATTTCAATTCTGGTTTTGGTTTCTTCAGAATAGTGATAATCTGATGTGATAAGGCTACTTAATTACAGAAACTTTTTACCTTTGACACTAATATTTAGTTTTCTACCTACTATTCTTGACACCCTAATCACGTTAGAGTTGTTCGTGATCCTTTTCATTTCAAAGTCTTTCACTGCTTCGTAACTAAAAGATGTAGCCCTTCTTCTACAAGATCTCACTATTTCTCCTGCAATTCTTCAGTCAGATTTTCCCATGCTTGTTTTATTATTGACATGAAAAGGGTGGTGATATGCATCTTTGCCCTACACTTTTCTGATTATTGCATCATATGATTCACCTTCAGCAATTTTCACTGTTGTTGTCTGACTAATTTACAAAGCCACAATTAGCCTTCTATATTTTCCAGTCCACTCTAACAATGCAGAGTACATGGGATAAGGTATTCCAATTTACTCTATCAAAGGCTTTCTCAAAATCAATCAAACAAATAAATACATGTTGGATAAATTCAAACTCCTTTCACAGATAGTTCTCATTACTCCAACAACTTCTCTTGTTCCATGTACTCTACTTTGTTTTCAGTCCTTGATTGAATACGTTTAGTATGATTTTAGACGTATGTGGTTCAGGCTAATTGTTTTGAAATCTGAAAGTTCAATTCAATGTTGTTTCTTTGGGACTGATATTACTACTTGTTTCATAAAGTCTGCTGGTCATAGACCTCTCTCTTGCATCTTGTTGCAGAATGTGGTCAAATCATTTGTTGTGTCTTCTACTAATAGTTTTATCATTTCTGAAGGGATCCATTCTGCCTTTCTTGTCCTCATATCTTTGAGTGACGCAACGATTTCACTTTTAAAGGTAGCAGTACCTCTGTTTTCTCAATCCACATTATATTTTTCTTCTACCTAACGTCTATCTTTCCTTATTGTAAAGTTCTCTAATGTATTGTTTTCATTTTTCTTTGACTTTTTCTGCTTGTGTGATAGATACCACTTGCATTACTTTGTCGTATTATTGTGATTTGTTTCACTTATTTGTCCAGTAAGTCTGATCTTTCCTCTCTATTACATTCCTCTCATTGTTAACATTCCCAGTCCCATGAAGCTTCTCTTGCTTTATCAGTTCCTTTCCTATATTATTTTCTCCTTCTTCTGTTATAACATTCTTCCCGTTTCTTCTCTCTTACTTTTTATCATTTCCTTTGTTATCCAAGGTATATTACATCTTCTACCATCTCTCTCTGCCAACGCTATTTTCTGTTCTTGGGAATATTCCGCTCTTTATTCCGTCTTCTTGTACACTTAAGTTGACTATCTATTTTATTTTCATCGTTGCT
The DNA here is from genome assembly GCF_000517525.1 of Limulus polyphemus. NCBI lineage: Eukaryota > Metazoa > Arthropoda > Merostomata > Xiphosura > Limulidae > Limulus > Limulus polyphemus. The sequence goes on from NW_013668275.1 coordinate 146,698, forward strand.
TCTTCAATATAATCCTTAACCTTCCTTAAATGTTATTCCTTTTTGTTCTTTCAGTAAATCAATATTTCATCTCTTTCTTTTCTTACTTAGGCTAATTTTCTCCAGTTTCAACTTTGAAGTTAACACCACTAAATTATTATCAGCGTCTGCATTTGTTTCTGGGTAGTTGTGAGTGTTTAGGAAGCTGTTTCTGTATTTCTGTCTGACTATAATATAATCCAGCTGGTTTCTTACAGAAATATCATCTCCTATTTTCATACTGGAACAAGGTGCCTGTTATGCAGAGTTTTCTAAATCTGCAAAATTCAACCGTTTTCACTTCTTTCATTTCCAGTTCCAAAACCATATTCACCAGTCTTTCTTCCTCCTCTGGGGTCCGGCATGGCCAGGTGGTTAAGGCACTCGACTCGCAATCTGAGGGTCGCGGGTTCGAATCCCTGTCACACCAAACATGCTCCCCCTTTCAGCCGTGGGGGCGTTATAATGTGATGGTC
>NW_013668275.1:148191-167072 GCF_000517525.1 Limulus polyphemus
GTTTTTATTTGCTTTATTGCTTAACTGAGCATCGGTTTTATAGATAAATTGCTCCATATTATATACAAATGTTTTTACATTGAAATAATTAATAAATTATTTAGAATATAATTATTTACATACAGCAAATATAAACGTATGCTTTAAGTTCGATAATAAGTTGATATTATATCATTAAAAATTAAACCAAGGACTTTAAAAATATCTCTTTGTAACTCAATGAAATAATATCTTTTATAGTAAGTAAATTCCCCACGGTGGCTAAGCGGTAACTCTATGGGGGGTAGGTAACACTAAACATCTGGTTAGATACCCACGGTGCAGAATATATATATAGCCCATTATGTAGTTTTGTGTTTAAAAACAAACAAAACAGTAAGTGAATATATTGGATTTGTTTTATGATTTTCTTTGATCAGTTAAATATTTTTATTTGTAGAACATCTTTTCACATTGAGAGTTTGAGGAGAAAATTTCCAACACCCATATATAAAAACGATGACGTCACTAAGCATGTGTAATATATCTTTAGTGATGTCATCATTCTCATATATATGCGCATGTGTGTGTTATATCTAGTCCTGATTTTTTTATTTCTGAATAATCGTATTGCATTATGTCCAACAACAATAGTATATTACACACAGATTTTGTCAAAATGAATGTTTAAATAGCATCACAAAAGGTCTACAAGTTCATAAATGGTTGATATTACATGTCATTGATGCACAACCAGCACACAATAGTGTTAAGCTAAAGAACGACACAACATATTACAATATGATCAATGCTATATTGGAAAGCCCGTTGAGAATATAATGGGACTGCTAATAACACAACTCCACGATACCAGCTACAAATATGCCACTACAAGCTATGTTATTGAAAAAGGTAAGATAAGTTTAGTGCTTTCAGTGATAGACTTATGCTACTTTAGAATGCACAGTCATATTAGCATGAAACTAGCACCACTTCTTTCTTCTTCTTCTATCTCACACGAAGAGTTAAAAGGTTTATACTATCTATATCTTTCCTAGAGAAGATAAGAGTTACACAAAAGGGCAGTAAGTCCTCGAATACACAAACGATCATTGATCTCGAAAATACTGGTCCTATATAATTGAACAAGTTGGTTATTTTGAATTTCATGCAAAGATTTCTGTCTTTGGCTCGTTAGGGTTTTTGTTTTGACTTATGCTGTTGTTGTTTTACACGATGTATCTAATAACATACATTCTTCTTAATAGAAAAAAATTAAATTTACTAGAAATGTACCTAATTACAATTATAAACACAAGTATCATAATTTACCACTAATCACTTTCTTGACTACTGGTCACTTAATTGCCAGTTGCTTTTACTCGTTTGATCACAGCATGGTTTTAATCAATCGATATAACTCATTATAACTATGGTATTTATAGTTTTATATATACAAAGTTGTAAGGCACCATCTTCACTCATGTGGTATCAAGTGTTTGAAAATATTTGGTCGATTATCCAAATAGGATGCATTACCAGTTGCAATTACACATGTAAGAACGCCGTCTATCGTAACTTCACTAGACATGTGAAATAATACAACTCTATGCTTCAACTATAACCAGCCATATGTATTGAAAAAAATATCTAAGTTAGTAAAATCACCGAACTTCTTCCTGGTGACATCAAGACAGACTTGCAGTGACATATTCTAGGTATCAAAAGACACATCACAAAAATCGATGTAACTGATATTGGTATGCATTACATTCATTGTTAACATAGTTAAAGCTGTATGCTGAGAAATGTTGCACCAACAACAATAAGAGGGATTGTAATGAACTACAAATTTATTAAAGTTATCTTGCTAATTGAAACTAGATGTTCAACGCTGTTTTACAATAAGTATATGCATGTAGACTTCTAGGGCATCATTGAAAATTTTGATAATTAAATTTTAAGCATGGTTTATATATGATAAAGCACCTTATTGAAGACATCAATACAATTAAGCAAAGAAGCAATAGTTGGTTAAAGGAGTGGACATAAAGCTGAGATAAGTATTGCTCATTTGAAGCATTATGGGAAAGTCTCGACCTGTTACCTTCTGGTTTGACGCGTTCTTCTGGAGCTACTAACTATCAAATACGTATGTGTTAGAGAATGTGGAATGTTAAACTGTTTAATGATTTTAGTGATTTGCCGTTGGTTTTTAAAATGTTCACTTTATATCATATTTCATTCAGTAAAAGGACTGTACTCATCGACAATAAAATGCTTCATCGATATGCTTCAGAATATGAGCATACAAAAAGGCTAATGAATTTAATAAGTTAAAATAGGCAATTTTAAATAAATTCTAATATGTTTGTTTTCGAAGTGATAGCTTTAATTTTTGAGTTGAAAGAAGATAATGCATTCAAAAGTATCACGCGCCTGAGAAAGATAACAATTATTGCTCAGCAACGTAAAGTTTGAAGTATTTTATTACCTTAAAGGCTAAATGAAATGGAATAAATAACACCGTGACATACATGTATATATAGATTGAAATACGTTTGTATGATTGTAGTTGATGCCAAATATATATAAGAAAACACTACAATACTTGCGATTATTATATATATATATATTTATAAGAAAAAACTACAATACTTACGCCCGGCATGGCCAGGTGGTTAAAGCACTCGACTCGCAATCTGAGGGTCGCGGGTTCGAATCCCTATCACACCAAACATGCTCGCCTTTTCAGCCGTGGGGGCGTTATAATGTGACGGTCAATCCCACTATTCGTCGGTAAAAGAGTAGCCTAAGAGTTGGCGGTGAGTGGTGATGACTAGCTGCCTTCCCTCTAGTCTTACACTGAAATTTCGCGCAAAGCTACACTAGGGCTATCTGCGCTAGCCGTCCCTAATTTACAAAAACAAACAAACAATCTTCTTCCTCTACCTTTTCCTGCAACTACATTCCAAACACCTATAATGATCATAGCCACTTGACTACCTACATTTTCTGCTTTTATCATCTCCTTTTCATCGTCGTCAGATGTGGTCGTGTAGACCTGAATGGTAACTATGTCCACTGGTTGGGCTTTCAGTTTGACAAATAAAAGTCTATCATGTCTTTGAACTATCTGGGTAATACTCTATGTTGTTTTCTCGTCAAGCAGTAGTGCCACTTCCATCTAGCTTTCCTGTCCTCCAGCAAAGATAACTTTTACCCTGTCACAGTTGAAGTCTCCTATCCACCATACTTCACACACTACTAAAGTGTTCAGCTGGGCATGCAGCATCTCTTTCTTGATGTTTTCTAATTTCCTCAAAATTGTTCTAACAGTTCATGTTCCAATCTTGATTACAGTTCCTTTCTCTTTTCTCCTTTAAGAATTTCGTTTGATGACGACTTCCGAAGCCTTACGTCCTACCCTGCCAGACATGGCTCCCATAATCAAATTGTGAGTCACTGTTTACGTCACTTATTTTAAAATCATTATTCTTGATATTTGCCATATTAAGTTTGGTTAAACATTTTAATCTAATCTTTTTTAACATTCTATTACTTTCTAAGTAAAATAATTGTTTAGAGTTTATACAACAAAACCAGGATAAATACTTTATAGATTGTTTAGTCAGAGTACTCATGATGAAACCTTGTTGAATGGACGACAACTGCTTGTTGTCAAAACACAAGTGTACAGGACGATATTTCGAAAGTCTTCCACCTTTCGTCTTCAGGTCAGTGTGTCAGTCAAACCAATCAAATTCGTGGCAGGAATTTAGGTTTAAAAATATTTCAGGTCTCAGAATTAACTTGAAATTTTGTACGGGCGCGTGGAGTTAAGGAAGATGCCGACTCAAGCGCGCCGGGAAAGCCACGGAGAGACCGTCGTTTAGAAGTTGGTGTGGAATGACGTGCGATGACGTCAGTTGAATAGAGCAATCGTCGTCAAGGGAGGAACAAAGAGATACAGACTAAGTGAACACGATTTTGTTTTGATAGACTGCATAGTAAACATTTTATTAACGTTAAGGAGATTTTATAACATTTTGATAATAAACAATAACTAGTTAGTCATGGTGGTTAGTCTTATAGACTTAATAGATTAACGGCCCTTTTCAGGGGGCTGAGATAGAATAGCCTATGAAGCTGTGAACTTTTGTTCCAGGGAGTGCCCGGAGAAAACCTGCTTTCACGGGTCAGGAGCTGGTTAGGGTGTTGTATTGTTCCTGGCAGTTATTTCGATGAAGATTATTATTTTACAATAATAAATCATAGGGTTACTCGAAGATTGAGCAATCTTCTTTCGCCCCTCTCGTGGATAAGAGGTGATGTAAGCCTGATTTGTAGAAGTTGGTAAAGTAAGGGGCTGAACTATAGATGAGTTGAAAAGGCTGAAAGCTTGATGGGAGTGAATAAGCTAACTAATAGACTAATAAATATACTGATATTAATAACAATAATAAATGGTACACGTGCGTTAAACGTGAAGGGCTGTGAAAGTGACGTGTTAATTTTAACTTTCACGGATCTATTATCTAGGAAGTTAGACATCCGTTTAGTGAATGTGAGTGGTATTTTGTGCTTCATTAGTTTGTATTTGAGTCCGTTGTGCCAGACCGTGTCAAAAGGTTTTTTTTTTACGTCCAGGAAGGTGGCAATAGTGGCTTGTAATTTATTGAATCCAGTAAATGTGGTTTCTATTAATCGTACGAGGTGATCTGCAGTCTGTCTGTTTTTGTGTCCTGCGTTCTGAATGTGTGACAGTGTGTTATTGTTTTATAATATCCATAGTAACCTTGTTGTTATAATTTTCTCTAAAAGTTTGCCTGTGCAGTTGATTAAGCTGATGGGTCTGAAGTCACTTGGATTTTTAGATTGTGTACCCTTTCTTGGAATAACTGTATGACAGCTGATTTCCATGAATTAGGGAGATAACCAGAAAAAAGGGATAGATTATATAAATTTGTGAGATGGGTTAGAAGTTTGGGGACCTATTTTTTAAAATTATGTTGGGGATTTTGTCTTCGCCGGGAGCTTTGTTTTTGAGATTTTTCAGGTGGATTTTGACTTCAGATGTGGTTATAGGGGTTGATATGTCCTGTGGTGAACTAGGAGTGTAGTACTGGTGTATATTAACCGGGAAAGAAGTAGAACAGGATTTAGTGCTAACGTTAACAAAGGAGTTTATTTTGCCCTCGTGCTTACTGTTGAATCTGGCATCCTGCAAGGTAACAAATGTTTTTGGGAAATGGCGTGCGAATAGATCTGATATTTGCTTATCGGTAGTGGCAGTGAAGTTTTCGTAAGAGATGTTACCTGTATTGTTGTTTTCTCGGCATATGTTTTTACAATTTTTTCCAAAAGGTGGATGGGTCAGGTTATCGAGTCTATTACAGAAGTTGTTCCAATTATCATTTTGCTGGATTTTAATTAACTTTTCTTTTTCGGGTTAATTTGAGATTTGATAGCAGGGTTTCTAGTGTTTATAAATTCTTTACGAAGCTTACGTCTGGACAGAATGAGTTTATGTATTTCGTGTGTTAAAGATCAATGGTTAGGCGTGATTGTGTGTGTATGGTGTTGTCGGTCTTTATAGTTTTATGGTAGATTGTGGAGGGTGTTTTATGATTGGTTGGTTTATCTTTGTTTATGATTGGTGGAGAGACTTCCTGTAGATTCACCCAATGGTAGCCACAGGTTACTCACCTCTGGTGTGATTTGCAATGGCTGAATTTTGTGTTTTCATGAGTCTTGTACTGTCTTTATGTTCTTTTATTGTTGTCATGTTTCTCCAATGTATATTTCGTTGCGGGAACACGGAATTTCATAAATGACGTTTTTGTGTTTCTCACTTGTAGTTTTCTGTTTGTTTTTTACCAAAACAGATCTTAATGTCTTGTAGGATTTCCACTGGATGTGAATGTTGAATTTCTTGGCTATGCATTTGAGTTTTTCACTGAATGTTTGCAGGTAGAGGAGGTAAATGGTTGTAGTGTTTTCTTTATCTTTTCTTTCGGTTGTGGTCTACTTCAGAGAGTTTTGTTGTAACCGTTCTGTTTAATTAAAGCACTCTGCGATATCTTGGCGTTCTGTTTCGATCGCAAAAGTGTTCTGCTCTCTTGTTTAGACATTGGATTATACCACGTTTTATCGAGGCTGGATGATAAGACTGGAAGTATAGGTAACTGCTTCTTAAGTTAGTTCAGTGTCCTATTGTCTCTCTGTTGTTTTCTGTTGAGTCATTGGCCATCTTTTTGTATTGGTGTTTGTTTAGTAACTGCTTGATCCTCGTGTCATAATCTTTGATATCTAGAATGACTATACTGTTTTCTTTGTCTGCTGATAGATCCTTGATTGTGTTGTCCTGTTTTAGACGGTTCAGTGCACTGTATTACTGTTTAGTGATGGTTTCGTGGCATTCCTGAGAATGGTGTAAGTTTGATGTCAGAATTATTCAGCCATAGTTTCTGGGGGGTTTGTGCAGGAGATTCAAAGGTTGCAACTATGTCAACAGTTGAAACTGTGCTAGGTTGCATGGCGAAGTTTAGACCTAGAGAGTCAAGGCAGTGTTATTTTCTCTGTCCTTTTTACTGGGCTGATGTAACTACCATGCCTACAGATTCCACACATTATGATGATAGTCCTATCATCATTATAAAGCATAAGAGAAATGTATCTGTATTTTGTGATGTAACAGCCTGAGCAAGCACAGTTAGATTTTTGTACAACAAACAACATGTTTCAAGACTTGTTTCTACCACATAATGAATTGCTAATGCTGTATTAGATTTGGTTAGAAAAAGTACACAAAATCCTACGTGTGCCTGAATGGTAACATCTCGTAATCTTGTGCTCATGCAGTTCACTTCTGTTGTGCATACTTCGGTTAGTATTTATGGCTTCGCTACTCAGGTGCATTTTGTCTAGCGCACAAACCTAGCACACAAGTTCAACTGGGAATTTAATCCTAAAATACTGGTTCTTGATCTAGATCTTAGAAAAAGTAGTTGTGTATTTAGTAATAGCATCATCAGTGATATGGATTCGAGTGTCTCCATTCATTGCCAGTCTAGTGATTGCATCATCAGTGATATGGATTCGAGTGTCTCCATTCATTGCCAGTCTAGTGATAGCATCATCAGTGATATGGATTCGAGTGTCTCCATTCATTGCCAGTCTAGTGATTGCACCATCTGATGTGGGTAGGGAGATGTCTAGGTCAGCGCCAGAGAGAGACCAGAAAAATGACTGTTACAACTTGAAATCACGACAAGCAACTGTTATGCAACAAGTAGAGAAAGACGGGTATGAATTCTGTCCATTCTTCTTATTAAACTGATAAATTCAAGGTCGTTACTGGCCACCAATGTTGGGGAAACCAGTCATCTGTCTGTTCCTAAAGTGTATTTGTTATTTCAGTATGTATAGGGTAGAGCATAGTTTGGCAGGCGCCTGCTAAAATACACGTACGTGAGATATATTTTAGTTGATAATACCGAACCTGCTATAACTATACTTGATCTCTTAGTGCTTTAGTCACTGCTGTGTAAAATATAACTCTGGCCAGTAAAAAATACATTTTATACTTACAAATGGTAAGAGACTGATGGTGCTATCACTAGACTGGCAATAAATGGAGACACTCGAATCCATATCATTGATGGTGCAATCACTAGACTGGCAATGAATGGAGACACTCGAATCCATATCACTTTGAAGCAAATGAAGAAACAGACTTTGGTTAGCCCTGTCTATCAGCTGGTAGCTATCTTGAGCTGTACTGTGTGAGAGCATGCATTGTTACCTGGTATGATACACTTTCAAGATGTGGTGCAGATGCTACTGAGGGCTGCATCATTGGTGCAGTAATTGCTTGGTTGAAGTTGCCCCTTCATATCTTATCACTAGAAATGCAGCTATTGTTAGAGACCTAATTCATATAAAAGAAATAAAAAGAATATGTGTGAAAAATTAAAACAGGTGCGTGACATTTTGGAAATATTTATTCTTGCATCATCATCATTACAACATGCTAACATTGTAAAAGGATAAATGTCTGTTTCAGTTTTTACTTATATCCACATTAACTGCCTTACATGAACATTATATACATTCTAGGATTTAACCAACGTATAACCTTGAGCAATAAATGCACATTTCAAAGTTTGCTTTTATATTACCGAAAACAATCGCTGAATGATCCGCAACCTTAAAGACATTAATAATAAATTAAAATGAGTGAAATACTAAATATTAGAATACGAGAACAGTTTTATAAAAAAACAAGAGCAACAAAGAATTAGAGATAATTAGTTTACAAAAATATTACAGCTTGGTAATGAAGTGTTACATTTTCGAGCTGCATCCTTATGAATGTCAGTTCCTTAACTATCGAGCTCCACAATTTTTATGCTTACATGACTGTTTTTTGCATCAAATTGTAGATGGATATATGTACAGTATTTATTTCGAGGGAATAATATTAAGTTCTTCAGAAGTACCGGTTTTGACCAACAGCTTAGGCTTGCTGACGGGTGATCTGTAACGTTTCATACCTAAAAACGTAAAACATGGATTAGAACTCACAGCAGGGCTCATTTCAGAATATTTGATATGTCATTAAACTTTCTGTTTCTTCCATTTAAGGACTTATGTGAAGGGCCTGGCACAGAACACGCTCGTGCTATATGGTTACCGGCTCACTCGAACACCCAGGTGTAAAAAATTACCGGCCGACCAGAAATTAATTGGAATTAAGGTCGTTACGGAGAAAAAAAAAAGTGGCTTATGTGAATTTTAATGGATCTACTGTTTTCTATTTTTATATAAGTCTGTTACCTTAATGAGACTGGTCTTATAATAATATTTATTTGGGTTTCAGAAAATAAAAGTTTCCAATAATTGGCTATTGCCGACAAAATAACATTAAACTTAGATTTTTAAATTCAATTAGAAAGTAAAATTAGAGATTGTCTACTTGAATTGCATCATGCAGGGGAGGGTGGTTTGGTGATCATGTAGAACATCTTAAAGAGGACTCTTATGAAGCTTATTCTAGGACTCGGAATCAAAGAGGAAAAAAAAGCTAATTGAACATTTGAGGACTCCAGAACCAAGATCCATAAATACCTATATGTCCCATAAAATATCTCAGAATGGTTCCAGGTTGCTCATGTTCATAATTAGCTCACCTTTCTTGCTGTTTGAAGCTGTGAAAAGTGTTTACTCGTAAAGCTTGGCCAATCCCTGGGACCATTTCAACTCCTTGAATCTGTGCCAAGATGGTGAACTTCTACAATGTTTTGCAAATTGTAGACTCGAACCCACGTCTAAAAACGTACTGTTTCAACCTTTTCTAAGGTTTTCAGCTCCTATCCTTGCTCCAAAAGTCATCTCCAGAGTGTCTCTAACAGAAGTCGTGCTTCTAAAAGAAATAGAGAAATGCCTAGGCCACAATCAGAAAAACATTGCAAAGTAAGTAATTTACTCGAGGACATGGGTCGGCAACCCAAGGCACACGTTTCACCTTGTATATTACAGTGTTAATACACAATATTTACGTATTATTATAAACTACTAACTAGATAATCACATAATACACACATCAAAAAATTACATATTATAACCTAAACTGAACATAAACAATGATGGCACGCGCAGAGAGTTTAAATTTTGAATATTCATAAGTAGCACCCAATAGAAAAACGTTGCCGACCCTTGCTCTAGGATATTCCAAATTACATTTGACCAATAAATAAGTTAATTAAGATCATGATAACAGGAGGTTCTGCTAAGCAAAATGTAATTGAAAGCAATTCAATTGCGAAGAAACAAATCAAATAATGTGTAATATGAGCAAAGAAAATTTTCTGTTAGATATTATTCCCCTTTATTGTTCTAATCTGCAACCATGGATGCTGGACAGCACTTTGCACTGGAAGTTACGAATTCTCTCAGAGGGAAATATATTACTGTATTTATAATGCACATATTTCAATTCTCAGCTTCATAAATCTCCTAGAACTCCTTACTTAGATTATGTTTTAGTAAATGTAAGCCAAATTCTAACTTCTACTTAATCAGATTACTGAACAACAACAAATATTTTCTTACAGCCATAGTCTTTGTCAAGCATTTATTCCACTAACTTCTATCGTAGTAAACTATGCACCACTGAAATATCTTATGGACCAGAAAATATGACTACACATAGAACAACCATATTACAGGAGAACTGGACAGCGGCTTGGAAATTGAGAAGAATGTTTTCGCCTGCAAGTGCGAGTTTGTTCATTTATAGAGTTTCCTGATCTTGGACATAGTGTTGCTGTGAATGGCATAGTTGTAGCTATCATATTAGAACAGAGTTTCACTAATGAGAGGATACCAATTATGACAATACAGAAGCTTCAAGAGAAGCACCATGAAAGATTTAGATCCAGCTTTGGTGCTGATTACTGCTGAGCAGGAGAATATTTAACCTTCATAAATTGGTGAATGTAATATGGAGTTAATATTCTTGACGTCTTGAGACCCAAGATTCTCCAAACTTCATATATTACAAAAATTACTATCTACCAGAGAATGTCGCACATTACAGCCAGCCAGCAGAGACGTTTTATTTTTTGTCACATTCCAAGAGATATAGATCAATGATGTAAATAGTGTACTGTGTGCAAATAAGAAAGAACTGTCCAAACCAGAAAAACATAACAAAGAAGTGCAGGTTCTCCGTTACACAGATTAGCTCTGAATATTGCCAGATCCCACCAAGAAACTGAAAAGGTGACAAACATTATGTCCTGACAGTGCTTGATTGCTTTACAAAATAAGCTGAAGCTTAGGCAGTGACTGATACATCAACCCTAATTTTTCTGACAAATTAACTGAACAGCGGATAACTCATACTAGAGTGCAGGAGAAAATTCATCCTGATTAAGAAGCAAATTCTATCACTTTGCTGATTTATGTTGTTATATTTGTACATCTGCAGCTTCATAATTTAGTCAAGTGGATCATCCAGACTGTGAAACATTAACTTTTCACGTTTGTGAGCTTGAGTTAAACTGACTGGGATAATCAACTGCCATATTTAAAATGGTGATAAATGCACAAGAGTAAAAGTCAACTGGGTACGACCTCAACTCATTCAACTGGTGCTTTCTGGCCTAGCCAATGTTTCATAATCTCGTCAGTGATATGGCATTTCAATTTGCCCACGTGTTCTATTTGTTTTCGTGTACCACACGACGGCAGAAATTCATAATGTGAAGTTATAGTACAAAATAAGGTCCATTATATCCGATCTGAAAAGCTTACATCTGTTGGCATATACAGAAAACATACTGAATCCCATCACCAGAATTGGTGATCTTTCACAGGATTATTTATGTATTATCTTCTACCTTGTTGCTACCTTTTCCCATCTGTTGACTTACAAGTTTTTGTGCGTCAGTTAATAATGGATCTCTGCCATCATAGGTATTGTCGTAGAAAGTTGGCAAAATCCTCAACTGGTGGCAGACCGTACATATGATCTACTGGCAGCATAATATCTTCAAAACATTAACATAGAGAACAAATGTGATGATATCACAATAAAATATTATTCTGACCTGGATAATGAAAGAAAAGATAACAATAAACCTTTTCTTTTCTGGCTGCTTATATAGTCAGTCAGGGGAAAAGAAACCGATTAGCCGTTAACCTACTTAAATGAGCAGTTACAGATGCGTCTTCGAACAATGTGTTATCATAGTTGGGAGATAACACTCAACAGTAAGAATATTTTTGAAATGAAAGTAAAACTTGAGTCGAGGTCCTTGCTTTAGAGTTATCCAATATAATTTTACAGTAAATAATAATAATACTGCTATATATTTTTCTGAGGGACACTTAATTACGTATATAGTTGTTATATGTATATTTATAAATTTATATGAAACTACTTATTAGTACACCCAAAACATATAAACATCTGAATTAATATGCAAATAAAATAGGGCTGATGAAGAGATAAGCCTGTATGGGAAAAACATATCATACATATGCCATGAAAATATATCAAAGTTGGAGAGAAAAAAGAACTAGACGGAATTATGAAGTGCATTAAACAGAAGTGTTCACATATTTCATAGTTGCATAATACTGTAATTTTGTAATGATAGACTAGAGGGAAAGCAGCCGGTTAACAACATTCACCATCAAATATTGGGCTTATCTTGTCAGGTCAGACAGTAAGATTTCACCATACTCGTATGATTCACTCACGGCCCAAAGTACAAAGCGCAATGTTTTGATTTTGGCGGTAATGGGGCATGAACAACGGAACCCCAGATCAACAGTCCAGCATGTTAACCACTGGGCCCACTGAATTGATTTTAGAGAAGGAGTGTTCCTACCCATAGATTGTGGCACAGTTGATCGAACTGTCAAGCTATATTAACAGCCTGCAATTAAAATACATAACCCTGTGACTGTATTCACGCTGTAGTTACATCTATTATAAAAGAAAATGTGAGTCATAAATATTTATAAAATCACATTCGTTAAAAAAAGCTCTCAATTTAAGGTGGAAAGTGTATCCAAATTCTGATGATTCAAAGTTGGCTTTATATTAGTAATTACAAGAGTCTCGCGAATATTCAACCACATATTATTCTCATCTTGTCTCATACAACGAAATTGTCAGATGAAATTGTAAAACTACATTTTGTCTGCATGTTATGAGCTACACTTCTTTGTTATTAACTTATGTTTTTGTATTCTCATGGATAGCATCTTATTTCAATCATTATCACAGTTTACGTTCAGGAAATGTCCGTGTGACAATTAAACTACCATATGGTTTCACTTGAAGGTATACAGACTTACGTACATGCACTTTTTGAAGATTAAAATTAATTGTAACCTAGGAGTTTGATTATACATCTAATTACATCATTCATGCTTCACAAAAATCAAGTTTCTTCGGATTTCATTTATTTGAGAAATCTATTTATAAACTCAGTAAGAGTTTGTTGAGTTAACATAGAATCTAGACAATTAATTATGCAAGTTGAATCAACTTATGAAACTCATTAACTTAGTAATAACAGGAAGAGAGTTAAAACTTTCAAAAGGTTTAAATACGTTAGTTATTTGTGTGCTGGTAAAACTCTAATCAAACACTTGAAAAATTTCAACATGTATTCTTTTGTTCACGATGTGTTTGATACTGTTAAAAATTATAACAGCAGTTTATCATCCTTTCACACTTACAATGTTGGAAGTAGATCAACAAACCTCTCTGTTGGAGAATACAGAGGCTGTGTACGTTAAATTAAAACTGTTTTGGAACTTTATCACGTCCTCACTTACAGTACACGTATGGTTATATTCCATCTGACGACCTTGCATTTTTACCATAGACCTGCAAGGTAATTTCTATTGAGAAAGGCTCTATCCTAAGGCTTTCACTTCAAAGACACACCACTCCCCCCTTGTGTGTTTTCAAGACCCATTGAATATGCGAGGACGATGGTTTTCCAGCGCCAATTTAAAACGTTCGATCACACAGAAATACATAGGAGCGGCGTCTGGCTACTCGACCAGATGTCTTCGTATGGAGTAGCATTAATACCAGCTTCCTTCTCCAGCTGAATGAATAAGTCGTTGAAGCAACGTGTGTACACGTGACTTGTGTCGATTGTCCAGATGGATATCCCGGTAGTTTGATACTATCGAAAATTGATTGCTTTTGGGAAGGGTATGTAACAGTCCTTTCAAACGTAAAATAGTTAGATCATAATGATGTGTTCATATCATGGAGTTAGACTTTCATTAATGACATTCGAAACAAAGAAATGTGGATTAACTTTGGGTTTTAGGACCTTCAAGAAAGAGGCCTGTAACAAGTCATACTCCAGTCATTGTATACAAAGTGCGGCTTCTTGTAATAGGTGAGAATCTACAAACACAAAGAAAAGTGGTAAAAGCCGTCCGCGAGCCACACACAAAGTATACAACATAACTGAATACGAAAGCCAAACAATGTCAAAATATCGTTCTGAAACATGCCAATCGACCACAACTTTATATCAGTTATGGTTGTCACAAGACTTGCTGATTCAAATCAGACCAGTCTATTACTAGTAATCAATTCATTTTTCAGAAAATGTAATTTCATGATAAAGAACAACATCAACGTAATTGCATAAAGCATTTATTAGACGTTTCGAAGTTTTCAGAATTCCATCTTCAGTAAGATAGAGGTACAAAATTACACAATGGTAATTAAACCAGAAATGTGATATAATCTGTAATAAATACCAATGGATAATTTGAATACGAAAATAAAAACAGGAGAAAATGAAGAGTATGTAACGCAAATGAAATAGGTTATATTAAAATATATTTACATGAAGTGAAGAATATGTATTATTTAGAGATGGAAAAATAGTTTTATGTACAACTTCTCTTTTCTCAGAAGTTCAGTTTAAAGTACTTTAAAGTTCTAAAGAGAAATCGGATACCCTCTCTCTATATTGTGTTGGTAGATAGCGGAGTTTGGAGGGTTTTAAATTTTTTTTTCCAGTTTTTATAGATATATATATATATACCCATATGTTCAAATGCTCGTACTTTAAGGTGACATTTAGTTTCATCAGTATTGAAGCCTTAAAGTCTCCGCACGTATATAAACAGAGAAGATGTAAACACGATCTCTTTTTAAATAAAAACAATTTTAAGTCTGAAACGAGGTTTAAAGATAACTCTCAGATCAACTTGGGGATAATAACAGTCTATCACTGTCCTTTCTCTTAGCACTCTATCTTTACCAGCTCTCTAACTTTACTAGCTATGTATCCGAGAAACTCTACGTGAAGGAATTTTCTCTGTTTTAATTTTCAGATCTACATGTCTTAAACATTGGAATACCCTAATCAGGTTCTCAGAAGAAGCATGAAATACAAGATCAAGTAGAAAAATGCCTTCAATATACACAAAGCACAACACTCCCGCTGCAAGCCAATAATGAGAGTTCCATTAACTATTCAAAAGTAGTTTGAATACTATACAAACTTTCTTGAATTTTAAAAACAGCCTTTGTTGTGATTTTATCACTTAACTCCACATGAAGACAGACAGATGTAAGAGTTTGTGAAGTAAGCCACAATGATCTTTTCAACACATCTAGGCATTTATGTGCGCATGACAATGGAAATTTATTGATGTATGTGATTGTGTGCGCTGACTGAAATCCATACAGAACTATTTTCTTCGTTACAATTACTACTGTAACAACCAAGTATTCTAAAACATTGAACGATTCTGTCTACCAACATCCAACCTAACTTAATTCTGACTGTATCTCTGGTACTCAAGGAAATACTGCCTGCCTGGTAGTTGCTTTATAAGACATGTATCCAAATGACACTATATATATTATTGTTCCTCCCATGTGTCCATGTGATCCAACAAACACATTGGCAAGTTCCTTCATCAACCTTCTAAGTTCCCTTTACTCTTTTGTATTTAGATTATTTATTGGCTGCTAGTAGTGTCCAAGTTGTCGTGCCACTAAACACACGCCACGCTTTTTGATGTGGACGCATTATGAAACTGACAGCTAATCCCATTGCTTCATTAAGAGTTAGAAAACGTCATCGTAGCTACGGGTGCTACTTTGTGGTCAGTAGCTTAAAATTAGCTCAACTGTACCTGAATCGTAGGGGTTTCTTTCTCTCTCTCTTAGCTGTTTAAACCACGTGTATGTATGGTGCCATTCAGACTGAAAATCCTAATTCTTATTCTCTTTATTCTATTTCTTGTTTTAGTTAACAATGCCCTATAAATAGTAATTTTGCCACTTTATAAATTTATTTATTCGCATGTATTATGTCACTTCATCCCATAAATATTGAAAACCACAAAAATTACCAATTAATTACTTTTGATTTTTGTTCCTGAGTAATCTTAAAAATGCTACACTTCACATACTAAAATTCGCAATCCACCTTCAGCCATTGCTAATTTATTTTAAGTGTTATTAACAGTCGTCAAAGCATTATAAATATCTTCAGGTATCAAAGCTGGTCTCTTGAGCCTTGTTCTTTTGACATTTAATTCTCAAAACTACATTACTAATGATATGAGTGCACGGCATGTTATTGTTCTTATTCCTGCAAGACACAAGTACTGCAGACTAGTATAGATGGGACACTGTAATTCTCATTCTGAAACAAGAGACAGTACACCTTACTTGAAACATTGCAAGATTCAATCTTTGCACTGAAAAGATCCCACCCCTTTTATTATCGACCAATGTCAAACAGTCTGTTCTTCCTGCTTCTTCTGATATACACCCAATATCAGTGATCACATTCGTTAGACAACTATGGAGACTTCAAAGCCGCATAACCTGCTTCAGTCTTTTTCCACAGCTATAGATTCTACTTTCATTGAGTGTATTGGACTGTTACACCAGTTTGAGCTTTTTTTTTTTGCGACAGCAGAATCAGATTTTTTTGTGTTTTATAGCATAGCAGGCCAATAGCAGTTAAAAGGTTTGACGATTCTCACATAATATTTTATAAAAAGAATCTGTAGGTTGTAGAACTGCTGTGCCCTGTAGCTTCCATTCTATTGTCCATCATTTATTACTTGTGCGTATTGTAACTTTTCATTATCCTGAAATGCATCTTGGCTCATTACTGTATGTTCACAAACGTACTTTCTAAAAACTATAAGGCAACATTGTTGTTTCTTCGAGTAGCATCCACGTAAGATCTATTTAAACCTGTTGTGGATTTTCCTCTTTAAACTTTATACTGAGTTATCCGTTAGAAGTATGTTTACAATCTGGATTTGGGTGATAATGTTGTTATAAAGAAAGTAATGCTCTCAGCTCATTCTGCTTTAGTGAGCGATTCTATGATTCTATATCTTTGAATTGGACATATTAACTGTCAAGAATTAATATCTAGCTATCTCTCTCTGTAGCGAGATCTTTTGACAGCAGGAAACATGGAAATCTGGAAGACAGGTCATCAGACTTAAACTTATTCAGCCCAGACAGATTATAATATTCTCCATCAGTTAACAGTTTAAAACATGCTTTCTGAAGATACTGAATTTGTAGGTATGTAAAAACCAATGCTTGGCAACTTTAGGTAGATGAGGAAATTTGTATGCATTAGACTACCACCAAGCAAGAGGACAGAGTTTCATATCAATTGATGGTCCTGTCTTAACCTCTCAATTTCATCACTGCACAAGTCACGTACATTCTCTTCAACAGCAACTGATTCTTCCTTGAATTTCTGGCCTTAAAGTTCACGTAGTGCTGATTCTTCCTTTTTGATTTTCTTTGGAGTTGATTATTCATCCTTCCCTTTGATAATAACTTTCACATCAGTTGACAAAGCTTCAAAGAAACAGCAGGGAGTTCATTCTGTAGAAGGCAAAGTTGTTATTACTTTTTTGTTTCCTGTCAAACAGGGAATAATTCAGACGCAGTTTTTCAAGCAAGGCATTGTATGCGCTTCTTTCTCGAAATCAATTAAAAGAAGGAATGGGTTTGAATCTTAGATAAAGAGAAGTTGCAACATGAATGAACTCTTCATCTCCAGCATAAAGATTTTCTAAAAATCCAAGTGTTGCTTTCTTCATATCTTTGATCTTGTTGGGATAATTCTCATTTACAGAGAGTCTTTGTTTCAATGATGAAAGAAGGAGACTATGAGTGAGATTGTTGGCATTTTTCCTCACACAAAACTGTTGTAGCTACTTTAAATGGCCTCGTAAGCTCAACAATTCTTCCTGCTTGCTTCACATCAGATTCATCAAAGTTTGAAATGCAAGTTGATGAATTTATAACCTACTTTGACATCAGGATAGCATAGACAACTGCTTGTTATTCTACCAAATGCTCAAACATGTCAGAAGATGAGTTCTAATGAACCAATAAATATTGCTTCAGCTTATGCATAGGAAGCTCTAACAAGGCTTGTTTTACTTTGAATTTACTTGCAGCTGAAGTACTTCTGTAGAAGAAAGATACCATTCTCCCCACTTTCCCAGAAATATTGAAACAATTGGAACTTTCACCCCCACCTCTGAAATGTTTTGATTATTTGTTTTGTGACTCATTAACCACTTAATGACAATAACATAAAGAATTAATTACCGCCTTACACGGGCCTAAAATAAAGTCACAATATAACATCTCACGATTTCACAACTGTTAACCTGGAATGAATGAAGTATAGCCTACTAGGTGTACTTACATAATTTGTAAACCATTTTGATAGTTTAATTGATGCATTTGCAGCAGCAAAAGCACGAAAAGTTCATATAATGTAACCATGAATACCAGAATGCTACCTGTACAAGATCTAGTTTAGTATATGTACAGTTTTGTAAACTAATAAAATTTGTTATTTGTAAACTTGAGTAGTATTTTATCAATCTATTTTATACTCCATGTACACCACAAGTGACTGGCTTCTCATATAAAACATTAGTTTCAAAGCCAGGGATATAAGAGAAATTTATTCTGCATGCTTGAAAGATTACTCTAGCTATGTGACTTTGAACAATACTGGATGACATAAATATCAAAATTTAAGGTACGTCTTTTTCAATACTTAATATTGCCAAATTACTAAGTCGTTCTTGAGTTATTGAGGTTCTCAAGTATGTAAGAATTAATTTCAGCTTGCTGAAGGACCTTTCACAACTAACCCCAATTGTTAACAAAATCTGCAATGCAATTCTTAAATTTGAGAAAACATCTTCACCATATTCGATGACGAGGAACCCACTTTGAGACTAATAATGGTTGGAGACGGCTTGAATGGGTAATGAAGAAAAACTTTAATATAAATGTTAGCAAATCAGTTGCAACATTGGTTCAG
>NW_013668276.1:0-8078 GCF_000517525.1 Limulus polyphemus
GATATGAAACAAAATAATTTTTTAAGGTTTTATACAACCAGTTGAATAAACGAAAATTCATAAATTACTATATCAATACCACAGAATTCCACTATAATTTATCATGCTTAGTAACTAAGCTGTATTTGAGTCTAACAAAATATGAAATTTTGAATGTAATAAAGACACAACCTACCTCATTGAAATCTTGGTTCAAAAGAAAGAAATGGCAATAGTCACATTAAAAAGACTGAAACAACCATTGGGGGGACATTCTGAGCTTCCGATTGGTTATTCAATTCATATATAGAAGTAAGTGTAAATAAGGGAGCGTTTCCAAAAATGGAAAGAGGTGGGTAGGGTCACACTGTGTTTGATATATTACATGAGCAATATCTTAGCAAATTGTAAAGATAAGAGGCTGTTATTTCAAATTCTAGCTTGTCAATACTGGTAATTTGAGTTCCTAATTTGTAGAAAACTATAAACTTAGTATTTTGACATCACAAACATCTAATCTGAACCAGTGCTGCATTCAACATACCACTTGACACACAAAAATCAACATTTAACTGTGTTTTTTTAATATCTACTTTTCAATTAAGAAATTGAATAAGGTATAATACTAATATTTGAATTATAATCTACAGTTTGATACCAAACTTATTCACATAAATCATGAAATAGAAGTTCAATAAAATTTTGAATGCGAGTCAACAAATGTGATGACATAGCCTTTTACTCGTGACCCATCTGGAAAGGGGGAATAGGCCTTTTGTTCACTATCAGAAAATATCAATTTAATTGGACAATGAGGCACAAAAGACCTCTGGGGAAGTAACTTGTGAGGAACAAAAGATAGATCTGAAATGCTACTTTTATATACCTCTTATTTGGAATCCAAAATGGACAAATTAAGAGGAATGTGAAAGTAAAAACATCTGCAGTTTACACGATGTTATCACAAATGTTTGGCCTACAGTTCTACATTGTTGTTGATGGTGAAAGAAATTATCTTTAAAATTTAATCCTGCTATTCCTGGATTTTTTTTGTTTTATTTGAAATGCGGTGCTCGAATCCAAAATCAAGACAGATGAGGGAAAAAAACACCTGCAGTTTCATGATTTTATGACATATTTTAGGCCTATTGGTATCAAATGCTTCAACAGCATTCAGCATTTAAACTGTAACTTTTAAGGTGTATAGCCATCTACACATTATAAAATACTGAACAAAGTAAGTTCAGTCTTATCTCACAAATTCCAAATAATAGTGTGTTAGCCACTGACTCATAATAAAGACTACATTAAAACACTACATGTTTGGTACACTTAAAAAAAAATTGAGGGGAAATTTGAAGAAAGGATAGTCCACCATTCTCTGTATTTGTGTAATGCTGAATAAACATATCTACACTGTGACTTACTGGAATATACCTCCCAATTATTTATTTGAATTCAACAAGTTTTCTCACCTTATACAGACATCATACAAATGCAGATTTTTTTTCTCTGTGTCAATATATAGTATTTAATAAATAATTTACAGTAAAAAATACTTACCTCCAATTGTTTCCAAAGGATCAAGAAATATTTCTGGAGCAACTTGGTCAAGTCTCCTCTGCCTGGTAGCATTCAAAACTTGATTTGTTAGTTTATTCTTTGTGTCATAAAAGATGAAACCACGAGCCATAGAAAGCAAAGCTGCTGTACTGTGAGAGAAAGAGCTGTTGCTAGCACGAAGATCAATTAGTGGTAGAAAAAATGTTTCCAGGCTGTAGTTTATAGACTGTACCAAAGCAAATCTTAATCTGATACTTTCCACTGGGACATCTTGAAAAGAAATGTCATCCATATAAATGATTCAATTCAAAGTTCAAACACTATTTGTCTCTTAAATCTGATATCACAACAACTAGTAGTCACACTTTGAACTTAACTCTGTCAGCCACACCTTATATATAAAAACACTTTGAGGAATAAACAAATCTGGGAAGTCTTACTTTGTTACAAAAGCAGCCTATACTAAAACAATCACCTTTATAAGTAGCTATTTTACTTTGTAATACACTCTAAACTAATCAATTTTAGTGTTATCAGTAGACAACCTTATCAAACAACATACTGGTCAAGATAACCCTCTTAGAGGGAATCTTACTTTGTAATAAAAACAACATATTCTGAAATTTTCAACTATGCCAGTAGCTGTTTTACCTCATAAAACAAGAGATTCTCCAGTCAAGACAACTTTGTTTAGGGAAGTAATAGCTTGTGACAAACACAACACATTTTGGAATACTCAACTCTGCAAGTAGCTGTCCTATTCTGTCATATTCTCTAAGCCAGTCAGTTTTGTTATTAGTAGACATACCTTGTAAAATATAATACTCTGGGCTAGCCAGCTCTGCTGGTGAAAGGTGAATTTCATGAGGGTGTATTCTAGAAGGAGCTACTGCAAGCTTGCGAGATAAACCATTCACAAGATGTACAAGGGCACAATCCATGTCTAGGGTCCAGTACTTGGCCATCTGTTTAGCCTGGTTGCTGTCAATACAGGCACATCTAGAAAATTCAAATAAAAATGAGAAAATGCATGTTTATTAATGATATCAGGGTATATAATAGTATCAAAAAGATTACAATGAACTTTCTATAAAATAATCAGGTTTCTGCACATTCATTAGAAAAAAACTCAATAGTTCCCCAACTTTTCCAGAATTTTCATGAATTTCAAGAATTATTTTGAGTATTTATAGAAATTTTAGTTTAAATTGATGCTATTATTTTTCTATTAAAATATAATATTTCAACCAATGACTTTCTGATCCTCCACCCTCCCATATTGTGATAATAATTTTGGCAAGTATTGTCAAGTGCTGCTCTTGGCACATGCTTATCGATGAACAATAATCCTAGGAAAGACAACAAAATCTATACATTTAACATTTACCAACTTTTTATGATCAAATTATTTGCCAAAATAAGTATCTGTGTTGTTTAGCTGTGTACTTTCAAGCACAAGTTATCAGTTGCCTTGTCACTGTATTCCTGCAGTATAGAATTATCTACTTTGACATGCTTTTGTCTTGCCAAGTTCTATTTATAGCCTCAACAACCATACAGGCTTTAATCACAAGATAAATAACAAATTGGAAAATTAAAAAACAGCAAATAGGGATTGTAAAAGAAGTAAAGAAACAAGGTTGGAGATACTGTAGACATTATTTACTCAAACTAAAAACCCTATTTTGACTGCATGCTGTTACCTATAATTACATTTGGTGGAGTCAAAATAGGGATTTGTAATCAGAGTAAATAATGTATACAGTAACTCCAGCTTTGTTTCATTACTTTTTTATGATTCCTACTTGCAGGTTTTTAAATTCCCAATTTATTATTTACCTTGTTTGCTGGCTTTCTTTATGATCAACTATGGGCAAAGGATTATTTGATATGGTAGCTAACTTTATACATTGTAATGATAATTTACTGTAGCCATTGGCTACTTGATTGCATTAGTTCCAGATGTACAGTGTTAGCTAAAGTTGGAGATTCTCATGGAGGTTTGTTTGAGAATATATCAAACATTTACAGTTTCTGGGTAACTTAATTCTCTATATATAATGCATAGCAATTGGCAAATATATGCCTAGACTAGGACACAACCTCCACTTAGCGCATATAAAATTTTACCAGTAGAAAAGCAGCTTTTCCAACTAAAACATATACATCTAAAACATCCCTTCAAATAAACCTTTGTGTCTTGTAAAGTAATTATACTATGAATGTGTGTAATGAAATTGAATACTATGTGTTTTTAATTTATTTTACTCTTTCACTTCATACATAATATAGGAGTTGGCTCCCTAAAAACATTGATTGTATAGTGTACAAAGCATTGAGTATCTACATGTTACAGTTATCTGATGTTCATCTATTGTTGGTTGGAAATTCCTGTTTCACCCTGTACTTAAGATTTTTAAAGGAACATCAGATACTGAAAAGAAAGCAAACTTAATGGGGTAATGATAACACTGTTTATACTAGAATTATGATGTTTTTAGGTTATGTAAAATACAGAAGAAACAAATCGACTTTAAGATACACCTAAAACCTTTGCAGTACCTTATTTAGTATTCTCCAAAAGATTTGGTCACAATATACCAAGCTGTTTTTGTTGAAGGCTGGCAAAAGAATAATAATAATTACAAATGGACCATTCTGAGTGGATTTTCTTTTCCTTGTTAGTCTAATATACGTGCTCTTTTTGTGCATTTTTTATATGTGAATAGCCTTATCAGTTGACAATGAAGGTTTTAAAGTATTATTTGAAATGAATCTTTACTGTTTAAGGTGCTTTTTGCTCAAATGTTCTATTAGGATTTTGTGCAATTCCTTGCAATCCCTATTATGAACCACTATTGTCGTTCATGATAAACATTACAGATTAAACAAAGTATTACGAATAACATGTTTGACAAACTTGGAACAGCTTTGTTTTGGGGTATATTTATTTGATTTGTGGCACTACATTTTTAGGTGATCCCTATATTAGACTATAATTTAAGTTTCCCAGGCAGTTTTTATACAAATTGACAACAGAAGTAGTTTCAACATACCCATCATAACATTGAGGCTAAGCTATCAAAATATCACTGTCAAATACAATTTACACTACAACCACTGATGTTCTAGTACTCTAAGGGTTATATTGTAACAGTAGTTTAAGACTTAACTCATAAATACTTGTGTAAAGGCAACATAATGTCAGTCTGGGTAGCAAATTGTAAACACATGCACAAATTTATCAACATCTAATTATGACATATTCCCCGAGACTTTCTGATTGGATCAAGCTGTACAAAGATTGATGATATACATTGTGGTACACAATATTGTGACCTACACTAAACAATAACTAGGCAACAAATAAGTAGACAAAATTATCTCAGTAATCAAAGAAATACAACCTACAGATTCTTAGGTTTTAAAACTTTATTTTCCTGAGTTCTGGAAAAATACTTCTAAATTTTACAGACCATGAAATTATTCAATGAAATTCATGATTATTTCTATATTTCAAGAATGCATGGTAATCTCAAATAGTACAATTTCAATAAAAACTTGGGAAACATGATACCACTAGGTCTTTATGGAGCTTTTCTCTGGCAGCGAATAATTAATCAGGTGTATATGATGCTATTCACTGAAGAATAATACCAAATCATGAAACCAAACAAGTAACTAACATGCCTTCAAAATTCAATACAAAATAAATAAAATGAATCAAAATCTTTCAACCACAACTAACTCTTCCACAGTAAATTTGGATTAGCTGGATCCAACTGATATCAAAATTGTGCAGATTTCATTGCCTTTGATTATTTAGTTTAATTATGTTTTTTGAAGAGAAAATGGTTGGTTCGCATTTATTGGTGCAAAGCAACTAGGCTATCTGCACCAAGGTAAAATAGAGCAGAATTTATAGTTTTAATAGAACATAATAAGTAATCTTAAGAAATCACACCTTTGCAGTAACTTTTTTGGAAATATGTGTTCATTTTTACAACAATTTGATAATTAGTGTAATTATTACCAAGTATACTGCAATAAACAAACGTTAAGAAAACCTACTGAAACAGCTGTGATTTCTTCAGAAAACTCAAAAATTAAACAAAATAAGTTGTATTTATACACGATTTAAACAGTTCAGTTCATTGATGTCTTCAAGAAACATGAGCTCTACTAAACGTTTTTCTTTCAAATTCAGAAAATATATCATTTTATGTTGTATCAAAGTATGTAGCTATTGTAAATTACCTCCTTCCCTGTTCCTAAAACAGTGTTAACAGTATTATTTTTCTTATTTGTGATACAATTTTTTAAAGATATCATATAGGATACTAAAACACTGAGACCCACAACTGATATTCGATTACCCTCCAAGAGATATATGTTGCTTCTAAGGTAACTTAAAAAACAGAAAAAGATTATTTAGCTTTGAAAGTATAACTTAGAAATGCACACATGCCTAATTCAGTCACTAGGTGGTACGAGCAATTATATAAATGACAAGTAAGATTATTGTATATAAATGTAGAAGTTACCAGACAGAAAAAGACTAATTTTAAGATTTTCAGCAGACTAATACTACTAAATGTGGAATATTGTCCTAAACAATTTCATGATGATATTCTAAGAATACCAACTAATACAGAAAGTGATCTTACTAGTTGAATCCAACAGTTCAAATAATTAAAACATCTTATTTATGTGGGTTTAAATATTGTTCAGCCCATTTGTCATCCTTTAAAAATATTACTCACTCTTTAACTGCTGCATAGTACCCAAAACATTATAAAGAAAAGACTCAAACCTGTCAAAATGAAGATCATATCCACTGTTGATAAGACCCTGCCACACCAGACACACATCAGACTTACTTCTGTCATATACAAACTGAATAAATCCATCAAGAGTTAAGTAGTACGATTCTTTGGTGGCTAACTCATATCCTGGAACATTCTCCTTCCGAAACTTGTCTCCTTTGCTGATACGGGCTTTGGGCTTCTTCTCAGTGGTTCCTGAAACACTTGAGTTAATGACAGTTAAAAAACATTTCTTACTACTGTTCACACTAAATATAAAAAACAAAGAAGAAAAATTTTTAAAACCAAAGTCTACAGAATTCCTAAACTCATGTATGCATAAATGATTTCTCCATTTCATTACTAATGGATGTACAACAAAATAAAACTTAAGTGACAGAACAGACATTAATTTATATAAAACATAATCCCAACCATAAAGTATTTTCTTGGTCTACTACCAAAGGCCAAACATTTAAAAAAACTTTACAGTAATCATACTTAAGTACAAAACAAGATTAGATCATACAAAAAAATCATCATCTTATTGAAACAAAAATAACATGATGAATCAGGCTTTAATGAAACAAGAACTACAAATGTTGGAATATTAAAAGAAAACATTTGCAGTTTTATTTATGTGTTACAAAAATAAAGGCTTACCTGTGTTCAGAAAGATTTTCAGTTTCCTCAACCAATACTTTCTTTTTATGTGATATAGGTTTCTCTTTCTGTATTTCATCATCCCACCATTCTTTTTCAGTTAAGCTGAAATTTAAAGGAGTTAATTATCACTGAAACTTATTTGAAATCCTCGATTAAGCATAACATCCATTATGTATATAGAAATGCACTTATTATTCTTAACTTAAAATACTCGGTTCTATCTTTATGACCTAGTTTATTACACATGGCATTCAACAAACTGAAGGTTAACATTTTCTAAAATCAAAAATGTATTTCCAACAATACTTATCTCCGCTTACACTACAGCTATTACTCGACTACCGGGGTTTCCTTCCTTAGCTCATCTATGCATTGGTTTGAATTTTTCTCACTTCCTCCAGATTTTCATTCCCTACTTAATTGCCCTTGGTGATATCTGTCACGTGACACTCTCCACCTGCATCAATGCTTCTTGTATCCTGGTACTGTATATAAGCACCTCATTCAGATAATATTATCACTTTTTCGAGACTGACCTATTTCACAGTTTCTAACACTGGCTCTTAGTGGGAGGAAGGGCAGAAGAGTGTGAATGGAGATAAGTATTATTGGAAATACATTTTCCATTTAAGAAAATGTTAACTTCCAAAATATACTTATCTTATCTCAAACTACTGCTAGAATTCCATATTGATAAGAAGGATGGGCCGGTGAGAGCCTTATACATACAGAAGGGATCTGCATAGATCATGGGCATGCCAAAAGAAGATTAGCATCCTAGTGGGAGAACCACACTACATCAAGAACAGGTATGCTCATCACCCAGAACTTAATTCATGTACTGTGGGTAGAATTTTACATGATCTGTTATCACTATTGACCAGGCCCCAGCCAGATAGCCAAGGTTCCACTGCTCGGATTTGGAATTATAGGGGTATGGTTCCTATATCCCACATTGGTGTTTAGGGCAGTTGGTCTGCAATATATGTATATATATATATATATATATATATATATATATGTTGTGTAGTGATACTCCTACCTGTAGCTATAGTAGTGATGCTA
>NW_013668276.1:8099-9662 GCF_000517525.1 Limulus polyphemus
TATAGGGTAGTGTTCGTTACTACCTACTACTTGGTAGTTTAGGGTAGTACGTTGCTAAGTATATACTATACTATATATATATATATATATATATATATATATATATGTTTGTGAGTGGATCCCAACCTGTAGCTATAGAGTGATGCATTCCGAGCCACCGGAATAAAGATGAGAAGGTAAGCAACACCAAAGTGGACAAACCTTCTCCTCAACCTGAATAAGTCTGAAAAGCAACACCCCAAACTTGGAATGACATGTTCCTGTATGCCATACTCAACCTGTGGAAACATAACTTTTCCAGTCTGGAATTATGAACACACATCTTCACTCCTCAACCGAGTGGGAAAGGTAAATTTCTCTAGTCTCCAGAATTATGGGGAGGATGTAGAACAAACTGTGCTCAACCAAGAAGTATTATGTATTTACTTTTTTTTACAAAAATCAACTAGGCAACACAAAGAACACTCAAAGTATCTTCAATGATCATAGTACGGAGAAACCCGTTGTGAATGCTTTGTCAAGAAAAAGTGATAATATTATTTTAATGAGGTGCTTATATACAGTACCAGGATAGAGGGTGCATTAAAATAGGTGGAGAGTGTCACGTGACAGATATCACCAAGGGCATTTAATGGGGGAATAAAAGACTGGAGCAAGCAAGACAAATTCAGACCAATGCTTAGATGGACAAAGGAAGGAAATCCTGGCAGTTGAGTAATAGCTGTAGTGTGAGAAGAGGTAAGTATGTTTTGGAACAAGTATTTTCTTTAGGAGTCAATTCAAGTGGTCTTAACTGGAGATGAACAAACTGAAGGACGCGTTTTCTTGGAAGTTGATTCAAGGTGTCTTAAATATAACTGAACAAACTGAAGGAAGTGTTTTCTTGGAAGTTGATTCAAGATGTTTTAAATATAACTGAACAAACTAAAGGAAGTGTTTTCTTGAAAGTTAGTTCAAGGGGTCTTAAATGTAACTGAACAAAGCTGAAGGAAGTGTTTTCTTGGAAGTTAGTTCAAGGAGTCTTAAATATAACTGAACAAACTAAAGGAAGTGTTTTCTTGGAAGTTAGTTCAAGGAGTCTTAAATATAACTGAACAAACTGAAGGAAGTGTTTTCTTGGAAGTTGATTCAAGGTGTCTTAAATGTAACTGAACAAACTGAAGGAACTGTTATCCTTGGAAGCTGAATGAAGGTGTATTAATTGTAATTCAACAATCTAAAGCAAGTATTTTTCTTGGAAGTTGATTCAAGGTATCCTAATTGTAATTCAACAATCTAAAGCAAGTATTTTTCATGGAAGTTGATTCAAGGTGTCTTAAATGTAACTGAACAAACTGAAGGAACTGTTATCCTTGGAAGCTGAATGAAGGTCTATTAATTTTAATTCATCCATCTGAAGCAAGTATTTTTCTTGGAAGTTGATTCAAGGTATCCTAATTGTAATTCAACAATCTAAAGCATGTATTTTTCATGGAAGTTGATTCAAGGTATCCTAATTGTAATTCAACAATCTAAAGCATGTATTTTTCATGGAAGTTGATTCAAGGTATCCTAATTGTAATT
>NW_013668276.1:9794-12465 GCF_000517525.1 Limulus polyphemus
ATTCAAGGTATCCTAATTGTAATTCAACAATCTAAAGCATGTATTTTTCATGGAAGTTGATTCAAGGTATCCTAATTGTAATTCAACAATCTAAAGCATGTATTTTTCATGGAAGTTGATTCAAGGTATCCTAATTGTAATTCAAAAGATAGAAATAAGTGTTTTTCTTGGAAGTTGATTCAAGGTATCTTAACTGTTATTCAAGATACTGAAATTACATCTTAGGCAGGTTGTGATGTGAAATAACCTTAACTGCAATTTTGAAATATCATCTTTAAAAAAATGTGTTTCCCTCATGTTCACTATTTCAATGACAAGCTTTCTATCTATCTTGGGTTTAGGTCCTAAGATATGGAGAAGGCTGAGAAATTTTTAAAGTTTGGAAAATGGAGAAAATCCAATTTATGTGTATTGCTTAAAACATAAAAGTAATGACGATGAAAATGTTTTCAACCTTATTCAACAAACTGAAAGTAATGGAAAGTAAAGGATGTCAATGTTTAGTGTCAACGTACTTCTAGACAAGAAGTCATTAATCTTCAGAATAAACAGGTTAAGTATCAGTTCTAAAATAACAGATTTGGCTAGAACAACAAACTGAAAAGTTTCAAACCTATTTTTCAGGTTTTAACGTTTTACTTTTATAAGATGGCTACTCACTCCTCTTTATCTAACAGCTTGGGAATGCCATACTTCTCCAGAATTATGGAAACAAACTCCACCAAACTTCTCTTAGGTTCTTTCAAAGTATCCATAAAAGTCCTCAAAAGATTTGCTACACAAAAATATAAGTTTAGTGTCAATTCTCACATACACACACACACAAATAATAAATTATCAAGGAGCGGAAACAAAGCATCTTTAACCCTTAAACATTTACATGATTAAGAACAAAAAAAACGCATATATTTTTTTTTACAGTATTTTGTTATATGAGCACTTTATATGTTTACATTGAAATCAGTTTTATCTAACACTAGTGAAAATACCTGGCATTACTTGGGTTATTAGGTTGATATATTCTAGATGACCATGTCAGTGTGTGTATTCTGAACCTATTTTAGCATCCTGCAGGTAGACATAATCTTCACTTGGAGCTTCTTTCGGTTTATGCAAACGAATTACAGCCTTTCTGTTTCAATTTTGGCATACATTACAATTTGCCCATTATAATTTTAGTGATGGGGTTACAAGAGGGCCATAAAATCTTGTAAGTGTAGTGAATGTTGGTATGATTTTAAGAAATTAATAAATAAGCCTGAAGTAAACACACAGTGTGAGATAACCTAGCATAGAACCAAGTGCATAAAATTTATCATGAAAGTTAATATATCATTACAACTTTAAACGTAAATTGTTTTTGAATTAAGGTATTTTCTGTTATATCACCAACGTTTTTAATAAAAACAATCTTCTTTAATCAAAGGAGACTAAATTAAAAAATCAACAAATATTTTTCCAGTTTTATTGTTTATACATTTCATTATATACTTTCAGTACATAGATTAACAACAACATTAGGTTATACTTTTGTTGCTAAGCGACATGACATAAAAGCCATTGTTAGAATGCATTGTTACCAAAATGCACTAGCTTTTCTATATATTAGAAGTTGTTAATCTGATATATTACTGGGTATACTATGGGGTGGTTGTACTTGCCTTGTCATTTTTGACAGGCTATACATCTATAATAAAAGAGCATGTCTGTCTCTCTGTCTGTTATTTCTATTTGTAATCTAAGGAATAACTTCTTTTCTATGTGGTTTTTTGCTAGTTTGCCTCATTAAAAAGATGTACATGCACATTCACACACCCATGTGGATAAGATAAGTAATAATACCTAGGTGCACACCCTCAGGGTCCAATTAGTATGAGTGCAAAATTTCAAGTTTCACACCCTTTTATTATTATAGATTTATTGTAGGCAAATTTTAGAATGAAACACTCAGTAAATTTAATTTTTAAAATGCTAATGAACTGAAGTAACAATTGAAAAATTCAATTACACTTTATACTTATACCAAATCAATAAATGTTATAAATCTGAAGTCAATAGTTAAAAATTGCACTAAAACTAAATCAACAAATGTTATCAACCTAAAGTAGAGTTAAAAAATGCACTTATACTAAATCAATAAATTGTTATCAACTTGAATTCAATCGTTAAAAAACAAATTTATATTAAATCACCAATTGTAATCAACCTGAAGTTAAAGGTTAAAAAAATATGCTTATGCTAAACCAACAAATGTTTTCAGCCTGAAATTAATTGTCAGAAAATGCATTTATTCAAAATAACAAATGTTATCAAACTGAAGAGAATAGTTAAAAAATGCACTTATACTAAATCAACAAATGTTAACAACTTGAAGTTAATGGTTAAAAAATGCAATTTTACTAAATCAACAAATGTTAACAACTTGAAGTTAATGGTTAAAAAATGCAATTTTACTAAATCAACAAATGTTATCAATGTGAATTCAATGGTTAAAAAAATGTTTATACTAAATCAACAAATGTTATCAGCCTGAAGTCAGTGGCTAAAAAATGCACTAACATTAAATCAATAAAAATTAACAAACTGAAGTTAATGGTTAAAAAATGCAATTTTACTAAATCAACAAATGTTATCAATGTGAATTCAATGGTTAAAAAAATGTTTATACTAA
>NW_013668276.1:12572-22877 GCF_000517525.1 Limulus polyphemus
CCTCCCACGACTAATAAAAATTAACAAACTGAAGTTAATGGTTAAAAAATGTACTGACATTAAATAAACAAATATTATCATCATGAAGTCAATAGTTAAAAGTTAACATTTTCCTCTACTGAAAATGTATTTCTGATAATACTTACCTACTCTCACACTTTACCTTTATCCCGATGAAAGTTTCTCTTCTCTGCCCATCTAAAAATTGGTATGAATCTTACTTCACTTGCTCCAGCCCCACTATATTGCCAATAGCAATTTAAATCTTGTGATTCTCTCCACTTATGTCAATGCATCCCCAATACCAGATCTGTATATAACCTAATTATTACTTAATATTCAATTTTCAAGATGGTCCAAATTAGTAGACCTGAAACGAGCCATATCATGATGAGGAAGGGCAGGAGAGTGTGAAAGGAGGTAAGTATTATCAGAAATACATTTTTGGTATAGGAAAATGTTAACTTCTGAAATACACTTACCATCCCACATTGACAAAGTGGAGGGACTGGTGAGGGCAAAATCCACACAGAAAGCATCTGTTGAGAAATGAGGTGTGCAAAAATTAGATATAGTAATAGCATACTAGTGGGGTCTGCACTAATTCTGGAACAGATATGCTCTTCACCCAGACAACATGAAATCTAATTCCCAGGCAGTAAGGGTCGACTGGCCACAGAGACAAAATCCAAATCAGGCAGATGAGGTCCCACATTTCGTCATTGAAATTATAAGGCTGTGGACCCAAACTGAGATCCAAGGCATAGTAGCTAGAGCCTGAGGACTGCTTTGTATTTGGTCTTATTTAGTACTGTGGTATTATTGCAACCAAACCTATAAGTTACAGAATGTTGCATGTCGAGCCACAGAATTACAAAGAGAATGTAAGCAACACTAAAGTGGACAAGCCCTCGCTCCAACCTGAAGAAGTGCCAAATGCAACACACCAAACTCAGAATTACAGGGCCTGCCACTCCTTACTCAACTTGAAGAAACAGAGATTTCTCAGCATGGCCAAATTATGAGGAGGATGTGGAACAAACTAAGTTCATCTAATGGCACAGGTATTAATGCTCCATGTGTGGAATTACAAAGAGTCAAAGGCCCTTTTCCATGATCATCAAAATGAAGAGAATGACCAAAAAGATGGGTCACACTCAACCAGATAGTGAAAAGTCATCTCTGAAACAGAATTACAAGGAGGCTCCAATGTAGGCTATTCCTGCTCCTACCATACATCACAGAAAACTATCCAGGGTTATTGGTAGGAGAGCATTCAGCTTCTCCCTCTTCTCCTTGAGTGGAATAATGATTTCAAGCATCACTCAGGAAGAATCAACCCCTGTCCACCACTCCAGTGACTGGAAACTGGGAGTGGTAAGGAATCTCATGCTCCACTAGGAGAAATGGGAGGGATACTCCCATTGAGAAGTCCTGAGGAACAATGCTGCGGAGATATTGCAATAGGTGAACCCTGTTTCTTATATTGAAAAGCAAACTAACCTCAATTTTTCCAATTTAAGTGTCAGCAGGGATGGTTAAAATCCCCTTAAGCTTTACTTATAGTCCATGAGTGGCAGTCCAGTAATGTATTGGTCTGTGTGTTATAATTACTTACCAACCAGAAAGTGCACAAGGTTGTTTTATGGAACACCCCATCTCAACAGAGCTCATGCAGATTTGGAAATAAGCATACCTGACCAAGCAACACCTGCCACAGAGTGGGATGCAAATGAAAATAATTAGAGGGTTGTGAAAAAGAAGAGAAACACAAAAGAAATGAAGTCAAACACCTCTCTTACAAACTAGACGTAGCATGGAGAATATCCACAGGGGTAGCTGTAAACCTTTTGAGGAGGCAACTGTCAAATCATGTAAATAATGAGATATAAAGTAGTAGTCGTGGTCCACATACTAGCCTATACAATCTCCTCCAGTGAGCAATGCAACCAAGCTGCCAGAAACATCAAGATATGGCGAATTTGATGAGATGAGACCCAAAGAAGTCTCTATTCCTCCAATGAAAGCCCAGAGTAAGCAATATGCATCAACTGATGAACCCAACCTGTAAAAGTGACAATGGATAAGACACATGATACCTTAGGATCCCAATGGATAAACAAACAGTGATGTGAACCCCAAAACCTGTGATTGCATACAAAATAACATCAAAGAGCCTGAACCAGGAATAATAGATGATCTGGATCCAAGCATTCATAAAAATCAGAAATGGAGGAAAGATGAATAGAAGTGAAAGCCTTATCCCCTTCTCTAGCTGCTGAAGTTTGGGAAAAAAGGACCTAGTGGGATACAATAGAACAGAAGTGGAATGGTAAAAAGTCCTGCGAACATGAATCGCAAACATCTCCAAATGTTGACATCCGCTAGCCAACAAGAGAAGAAATTAAGTCTTAAGTGAAAGGAGATAAGGGAAATATGACACCAAAGGTTCAAAGAGTTCACGAGATAAAGCATTGAGAACCCCCGACATATCTCAATTAAGAACCTGGAAAGGACATCAAGAATGGATAACCCAAAAATATTTCAGAAGCAAGTACAAACCCAAAGATTTAAAAACTTTACATCTTCCATAAAAATGAAAAGTAGCTGACAAAGCTGCCTTATACATAGAAATGGACGAAGGACCCAAACCTTTGTAGAATAAATAACTATGTCAGAAATCGAGAAACATGTAGCACAGTGGGACAAGAAGGATTAAAACCATGTCTCAGAGACCACTGGCAATAAATAAATCATTTCTGGTGATAAACATCCAATGAAAAATGGCAAATGGACTGCATTAATAAAAATGCCACCAAAGAGGTAAATCCCTCATGTTGTGCAATAGACCACATAAAGCTAGGCTTGAAACTAGTGAACAGTGATCACCAGATGAAGAATGTCAAACCGAGAGTGATGTAAGTGACATGGCCAGAGAGGAATTGGAAGAGATTGGCCCTCCCAATGATACTGAAGAAATGGAAAATAAGGCTGATCAGCCAATAAGGTTCTACCAGAAGAACTCGACAGGACAAGGTGCAAATCAGTGCAAGAACCTTGAATAATAGACAAATCAGAGGGAATGCGAAAAGAGAAAGACCCATCCAATCCTGGCAAAGAACATCTATGCTCAAAGCCTGAAGGTGAGGGCTAGGAGACAAGAAGGATGGAAACTGGGCATTCCAGTGAGTGGCAAAAGCATTGATCTGAGGCATCCTGAAAACAGATCCAACAAAAAACTTGTGGCTGAAGCATCCAATCTGTGGGAAAAACTATGTTGGGATGAGATAACTGATCGGCCAATAAATTCAAAACACATGAAACATGACAAGCAAGCGGAACAATCTGATGACTGTTGACCCCAAAAGAGAAGATCCAGTGTCTGAAAACAAAGAGGCTTTCAGTTAGTGCCCCCCTTGTTTGGAAATGTCGGAGACCATAGTGGAATTGTCTGAGTGAAGCATTATCACCTTCTCTCATAACAATTCAATAGCCCCAAAAATAGCTCACTGTACTGCTAGAAGCTCTAAATGATTGATGTGGAGAGAAGATTCCTCTTCTGTCCAGATGCCCTTGAATTCCATATCCCCTACACAAGTTCCCCATCCATGGAAAGAGGGATCTCTGGATGTGGGGGCAGGAGATTGACACCTAATCTTGTGTTCTCTCTGTTAAACCACCAGTCAAGATTGAGTAGGCTGGAAGCCAATAGGGTCAATGGACAAACCAGTGCATGTATGCAATGTTCCATTGGTCTCTTAATAACCACCAAGTGAAAATTTTCCATGAGTGAATTCGTGAATACCAAATCGACCAGTGATAATTGAGATCTACAAGGTAAAAGGAGTCAGCCGTGCTAGGAGGGTGTGTTGCACTCCTATTGGTGGAGGGTTATC
Source organism: Limulus polyphemus (assembly GCF_000517525.1). NCBI lineage: Eukaryota > Metazoa > Arthropoda > Merostomata > Xiphosura > Limulidae > Limulus > Limulus polyphemus. Next base: position 16,469 of record NW_013668276.1, read on the forward strand.
ACATTCTTATTTACATGCACATCACAGCTATGCTAAGTGAAAGATCTGAGGGTAATTGGTAGTATCAAGGCTAGTGGCAGGAAAAATTGAGCATATAGAGGGCAGCACAAATCGAGAAAAGCTATTATGTGAGAGGAGGTAAGGTAATGCTATCAAACCTGAAGTAAATGGTTAAAAAATTCACTTACACTAAATAAACAAATATCATTAATCTCATGTCAATGAATAAAACAATGCAATTACACTAAATCAACAAATGAACCTGAAGTCTATAGTTAAGAAATGCACTTATGCTAAAATAAAAACTGTTGTCAAGCTGAAATGAATAGTGAGAACAATAACATTTTCTTAACTTGAAAATGTATTTCCAATATTACTTACCTCTGCTTACACTACAGCTGTTACTCAACTGCAAGGGTTTCCTTTCCTTGACCCATCTAAGTGTTAATCGGATTTATTATCACTCCCTCCAGTTTTTTATACCCTCACTTAACTGTCCTTGGCAACATTTGTATCATGACACTATCCACCCATCCACAGTCTCTAACACCAGCTCTTAGCAGAGAGGAAGGGTGGGAGAGTGTAAATGGAGGTGAGAATTATTGGAAATACATTTTCGATTTAAAAAAATTTTAACTTCTAAAACATACTGACCTTCTCTCAAACTACAACTAGAATCCCACATTGATAAGGTGGAGGGGCCAGTGAGGTCATGATCCAAACAGAATGCATCTGCATAGATCATGGTCGTACCAATAGAAGATTGGTCCCCTAGAGGGGGAACTACACCACATCTAGAAAAGGTATGCTCATCACCAGGAACTTAAATCATGCACTGTAAGTGGAATTTGACATGATCCTTCATCCCCATTTGACCCAACCAGGTAGCCAAGGTCCCACTGTTCAGGGTTGGAATTATAGGGCCATGGCCTCTAAATCCCACATTGGTGGCTAGGGTATTTGGACCACAATAGATATATTTGTGAGTGGACCCCAATCTCTAGATATAGAGTAATGCATTCCAAGCCACCAGAATCATGATGAGAAGGTAAGCAACACCAAAGTGGACAAACCTTCTCCTCAACCTGAAGGAGTCTGAAAGGCAACACCACAAACTCAGAATGACGAGATCCTGTATGCCATACTCAACTGTGGAAACAGAACTCATCCATTCTAGAATTATGAACACTTATCTTCAATGCCCAACTGTGTGGGCAAAGTAAAACCCACTTGCCCCCAGAATTATGAGTAGGACATGAAACAAATGGTGGTCAACCTAAAACTGGGGATGGGACCACTTCGCAATCAGAATTACAAGAAAACAATAGGCCTTCTTCCATGAACAATGTACTGAACCAATATTGATAAAAAGAAGGTCCACACTCAACCCAATGGGATAGCTCAGTGTCAAATCTGAACCAGTATTATGAGTAGGCTGGTGCCACTCTTACCAACATTTTGGGAAAAAATCCAGTGGCCTGGGTAGGAGAGCACCCAACTTCATCCTATTCTCCAAGAGTGGAGGAAATTCACTTGAACAGTATAGAAATTAACCTTTGTCCACTACCCCAGTGACTGAAAACTGAGAGTGGTAAGGGCTCCCTAGCCCCACTAGTAGAATATGGGGGGGGGGGGGAATATGCACGTTGGGGAGACCTGAGGAACAATGCTCTGGAAACAGTGAAATACGTGAACCAACTTCTCTAGATTTTTAAAAGCAAACCAAACCTGATTTATATAATCCGATGATTGGCAGGGACGGGCAGGATCCCCTTATGCTTTACTCGTGATAGTCCATGAAAGGTGGTCCAGCATAGAACAGTAATACTAATTGGTCAGTCTCTAGGTGGTCTTATAGAACACCTCATTTCTAAAGAGCCTGTTGCAACCTAGATAAAATTAGTGGTTGCTAGTGTTGAATTGGTTTGATAAAAGCACACCTGCCTGGGCAACACTTTCCATAGAGTGGGATCCTGTGAAAATGATGTAAGAGACCCTGTAAGGTAAAGAAGAGACAAGAGTAGCAATGAAAATATTCACCCCTCTTTATAATCTAGGAGATGTGGTGTAGATAGCTATAGGAGTAGTCAAAAACCCTCAGAGGAAGATACTGCCAGATCATGCAAATAATGTGAGATAAAAGTATTGGGGGAGGTCCACATGCCAGCCCACACAATGTCCTCTAGAGGGCAATTCAGCTGAGCCACTAAAGACATAGAAATGTGATGAATCTGATGAGATGTGACTCACAAAAGACTCCTCGCCTCACAAGAAAGCCCAGAATAAGCAACATGGAAAACTGAAAGTTCATTATGAATAAAAAGCTACTGTCTAGCAACTCTAAAGTCTTTGGTGTGGCCAACATAAAATGTCAAGGCCTTCACTGGACATAACAAACAATAGGGACCCTATTGGTCATAGAGGTGAGACAAAAGTGGTCAAATAAATTTGTGAAAAGGATTTATCCTCTTCCCTAGCTGCCAATGTCTTAGGTAAGAAGGACCTGTCTGGATATAGAAAGATGTAGGTAGAATAATAAAGTGTCCTGTGCAAACAACTCCAACCAGTGACATTCACAAGCCAGCAATAACAAAAAATAAACCTTAAGGGAAAGATGACATCAAAGGAGTAATTCATTTCAAACTCCTCAATACACAGCAAACTGTCAATGCAGAGATCTATAGTCTGAAAATGGAATGTTTAAATCAAGCCCTTCATCAGAAATGCCCTTCACTCCTCAATTGGAAAGGTGTTCTTCTCCATGACAATGCACGTCCACATGTAGCACGTTTGACACAACACAAGATTATGGAGTTGGGTTGGGAAGTTCTCCTCCACCCACCATATTCTCCAGAATTGGCACCATCAGGTTACCATCTTTTTCATTTGCTGCAACACCATCTTAATGGGAAAACGTATGGAAATATGAAAGGTGTTAAAGTGGACATTGACATTTTTTTGCTTCAAAACCAAGTGATTTCTTTAATCAGGTCATTAACAACTTATTTGTAAGATGGAAAAGCATCATCGATAAAAATGGAGACTATGTCATTTACTAAATGTTTTGTTTTGACATACAAGTTGTTCGGGTTTTTTCATCTAAAAAAAAGCAACATTAATTTCTTGATGACCTTATAGTATTCTTCCAATCTAACCACCACTCAAGACCAAAGATATTGATGTTGAAAAAGGAGACTAGGGAATAAAGTGGATCGCTATTCATGATCCATTTGGTTGCATAGAGGCCACTGAAGGGATCTCATGTCCACTCTAATAACATGGAACGAGGTTCCAAAATCCAAGGATATGTGGGAGGCAGAAACTTGACAGGTTGGTGGGATAATGGTGGTGGAGATGTGAACTGAATGACTAATCCTGATGCAAGGACCTGTGGTATCCATGGTAAAGGTTTTCCACATGTCCAGAAATTCTTGGAGCCGAGCCCCTGCAAACCCCAAAGGCATACAGTAGTCACTGCTGCCACTGGCATCATTCTAACCATGCAGAGGAGCCTCTTGGATATCAACTGAATCTATTCTAAGTACCATTGGACCAAGGGACTGATGTTGGGGGCTGGGACACTCGAATAGGGGTGGAACCATGACCCTCCATAGGAGCCAAGGAAAGTCAAGGAGCCAACAATAACAGGGATGAATGCAAATAGGCCACATCAACCCTAATTCCAAATACACTGGAACACCCAGAAAAATCAGTGGTTGGAGAAAGAGGGCCTCGCATAACTCACAGAAGGTGGCAGCAGGTAAACAAATGCCCTCCAACAATACAACTCTACTCAACAAATCCCAACAGCAATGCAGCCAAAGTGCAGAAACTGACAATTGAATCAAGCTGAATGTTAACAATGTTCCCAACTTGTCATCAGATTGATGGGATTATTGCTGAGAGGCTTCTGAAAAAAGGTGTTGGGATGATATCTCAGCACAGTAGTTAGGGTCATACAAATCCTACAAAACTGTGATCTATTCAGGTGGACCACAGACTCTGTTCTGGAAACCCATGTTTCCAGGAGCAGATCTATTCTCCTATGCTTCCACCTGGCAGTAGTAGGCTAAAGCATGTTGTTCTGACAAACATGGCAGACAAGGTATGGCTGTTCCTTCACGTAACTGGGCAATAACCCTGGCTCCATGAACTGCAATATCAAGGGATGGAGGGAGAACTAAGCACATGCCCTCAAATCTCTCCACCATCAAGGAAGGCACAGACTCAAAAACAACCAGGGAAAGACCCAAAACATCACACATTTCATTTACCAACTGAAGAAAAGGAGCCAGAGACAGTTGATTCAAATTGGCCTCATGAGAAGCCAACAGAGGAAAGAAAGTTGCTGGAAAAATCAAATCTAAATTCCCTCTAGAATGCCCATGACTGCCCACAAGTGCAGCCTCAGAACCCTCCAGAGAAACACCACCGGACCAAATATATACGTCTTCATCTTACTACAGATGAGGTCGCAGACAGCCTCAACACTCTCCCCCCACAACCACCACTGATTCTTAAGCAATACTAGATATCAGAAGTGGGGTAGGAGAGACCTAACTTACCTCCATGCTGGATACATTAATCTTAGAATTCATGGCGTACATAAGCATGCCAAACTAATTATTATCTTTTTAGTTTTACAAAAATCGAACAGTTAACACAAAGATCACTCAAAGTATCTCCAAAAGTCATATTACAGAGAAACCCATTAATGAATATTTTGTTGAGAAAAAAGTGACAATATTATCTGAAGTAGTTGCTTATATACAGTACCACGATAGAGGGTGCACTGACGAAGGTGGAGAGTGTCATGAGACAGATATCACCAAGGGCAATTAAGTGCGGTATAAAAGATTGGAGTAAGCAAAAAAAAAATCAGAACAATGCTTAGATGGGCAAAGGAGTGGAGGTAAGTATGTTTTGGAAATTCACTTATACTAAATCAACAAATGTTATCAACCTCAAGTGAATGGTTAAAAAATGCAATTATCTAAAATCAACAAATATATCAATGTCAATTCATAACTAAAAAATGTACCTATACTAAATCAAAATGTTATCAATGTCGAGTCATAATTAAAAAAATTAAATTAAATCAACAAATAGTATCCACCGCCAGTCATAATTAAAAAATATAATTAAATTAAATCAACAAATATTATCTACCTCCAGTCATATTAAAAATATGTACTTATACTAAATCAAGTATTATATATCTGAATCTGTGGCTAAAATATGCAATTACACTAAATCAACAAATTTTATAACATAATGTTTATGGAGAACAAGGGACCTATTGATCCATCTCAACTGTCCCATTCTCTAAACTAAACTAAAACTTTCTCTTAAACTCACTTAAATTTACTGCCTTTACAACATCTGAAGGCAACCCATTCCAGAGGCCAAACAAACCTGTTAGAAAAATAAAACTGTATTTGCTTAATATGACTCCTACCTTTCCAAAAATTTATATTTGTGTCCCCTATTTCTATTATTCTCACCATTAAATATGAAAAAAGATGATGCATCATCATCACTATCAATTCCCTTTATAAACTTAAACACCTCAATCTCCAACTCTTCTTTTTTCAGGAGAAAATAATTTCAAACATCTTAATCTCTCCTTATATGACAAACCCTCCATCCAAGGCACCATTCTAGTAACCCCTCCTCTGAACCTTCTCCAACAATTCAATGTCCTTCTTAAGGTAAGGAAACCAAGACTGAAACAATCCTCATAATATGGCCTAACCAATGACCTGTACAATGAAATTATAACCTCTTTAGACTTTTATTCAATATTTCTGTAGCTACAACCTAAAATCTTATTTGCCCTACCACCAGCAACTGCACACAGCTTGGATGGCTTAAGAGAGTCATCAGCCATAATACCAAGATCCCTTTCTTTCATGACAATGTTAAGATTATTCCCATCCAAATTATGCTTATAATTCAAATTATTATAACCCACATGTATTATCTTGCATTTATTATAATTAAAACCCATTTGCTAGTTATTTTTCCAACTAACTAAATGATCTAAATCCTTTTATAAAGCAGCAAAATCCTCTTTACAGCTAACAACACCCAAGACCTTAATATCATCAGCAAATTTAAGTAATTTATTGACCATTCCTTCACCCATGTCATTGATGTAAATCAAAAAGAGCAAAGATCTTAAGACTGAGCCTTGAGATACTCCACTTATTACATAAATCCAGTTTGACATTTATAACAACCCTCTGCTTTCTTCTATCCAGCCACTCTTCTATCCAATTAGCTAACGTATCCCCCACACCTATAAGATACTTTTTTAGAAGTCTTTTATGTGGCACTTTGTCAAAGGCTTTCTGAAAATCCATATACACCAAATCTACACCCTTACCCTCATCTACATAAGCAGCAA
>NW_013668276.1:23051-24231 GCF_000517525.1 Limulus polyphemus
ATTTTGTTAAATGACTTTATAAAGCATCTTTTATCAAACTTTCCAATACTTTTCCCACAACTGATGTAAGACTACTAAGCCTATAATTACTGGGACAATTTTTATCACCTCCCGTGAAAAGAAGAGTGACATCAGCTAACTTCCAATCCTTTGGCACCTCCCCACTATTCAAGGACTTACAAAAAAAAAATAGTAGCAAGTGGCTCACATATCTAATCTTTAACCTCCTACAAAACCTTGTGGAAATATTATCTGGCCTAGGAGCCTTATCATTTTTTAAACTTCCCAATTGTTTCTTAACAAGCTCAGAATTAATTCAATAATATTGTCTGACCCTGTCTCCATCTATCAACTGTACAAAATGAGGAGTACTGCCTAAATCTCCAATAGTAAAAACTGAAGAAAAATCAAAATTTAATAACCCAGCTATTTCACAATCATTAGATACAAGCCTTCTTTTATCATCCCTCGGGGGTCCTACCCCATCCTAACACTTTGTTTACTATTAATGTACTTAAAGAAATCTGTACTGTTAATTTTTATATTTCCAGCCAACCTTTTTTGCATACATCCTTTTTGATGTCCTAATTTCGTTTCACCAACTTCTATAATCTTATATATCTCCCATCATACCAGTCAATTTAAATTTCTTAAATTTGTGATGCTTTTCTTTAATTTTATCTCTTGTACCCTTTGTGAACCAACCAGGTTTTTTTACTTGCAGCTACCCTTTTCTTTCTACAAGAAATATATTTATATTAAATATTTAAAAACTTATCTTTTAAAATTTTCCACATTTGATTGGTGTCTCCAAATAATTAAGCTGCCCAATTCATGACAGATAATTCTTGTTACACACCTTCAAAATTTGCTTTTTAGAAATTTGTAAACAAAATAATCATCATTCCTGATCTACACATGTAGCAAAACATCAAACCTAATACAGCAATGATCACTTGCACCCAGATGTTGCCCAATTTCCACCCTATCAACAATTTATATAATAGAAGTTAACAATAAATCTAAAATAGCATTGTTTCTAGTAGGTTCCTTGACCAATGGGTAAGAAAACCATCTTAAACAGTTTCCAAAAACCTTTATCCCTCATGGTTTGACTCTAGCATTTCCTAGTCTATTTGCCTGAAATTAAAATCACCCATAATTATGACCTCACTAACAG
>NW_013668276.1:24255-35367 GCF_000517525.1 Limulus polyphemus
TAATCTCATTGTAAAGTTTCTCATTAATTTCATCAGTATCATCTGGTGATCTGTAACAAATTCCCAATAAAAAAGCCTTTCCCTTTATATCTGCTAACAGAAACCCAAATGGATTCAATCTCCTTGCTATTATCTTTGATATCCTCAACAGGGTGTAACTCACATTTTACATACAAAGCCACTCTTCCCCCTCTCTATCCCTATTAAATAATCTATAACCTTGAATTTTAAAGAAATTTCTGTCATCAAAATCATCTACATTTAACCATGTTTCAGTTAATCCCATTATATCAAAATCATTCATTCCTACCAGTGCCCAAAAGCAGGACATGGGAGAGATATTCTGGGCCTCTCAACCTCTCTTACCCCTTGCAATCAAGTATATTATTTTTTTTACTCCAAGACTCACCAAAATACTTTTTTTGAGAGACAGAGAGAAGGAGGACTTTTCAGTATTGTATATTTCTAGCATTACATGGTAACAATTAAGCCTCTCCTTATAACTACTTCTATACTCATTTCCTATGCTAAACTTTTCTCTACATCTTATCTATTTTGCATTTAGTTTATCCTGGTCCTCAACATTTTATAGTCCTAGTTTAAATCTTCCATTACAGCCAAGTTAATAGCCCTTACAAATAAGCTAGACCCTACCCTATTTAAATGTAAACCACCCACTCCAAAAACCTCTTCTCCCATTGAACTGATGCCACAAGTCCAACCGGCCTATCTGCTCATTCTTACATTTAGCCCTATTGACCTACTCATAATTTCATCCCCACAATTAATTCTCAGCAGTATCCCTGACACAATTAAGTTATGGCTTTTTTCTTTAAATGCCTCTACCAACCTCTTGTACTTATTAATTAGCTCCTATGACCTATCTTTCCTAACACAATTAGCCTCTGCGTGCACAACAAAAACAGCATCATTGCTAGCCCCTATATTATATCTCTTGTTCTGTCAGTTATATCCTCCACCTGTGTCCCTGGGTAGCATAATCTAATTCTTTTCTCCCTATTTGCTCCACGGACTGTCAACATGCCTTGTCAAGGAATTCCTATAACTATGTCCTCCTTAAGTTTATCATCCACATCCTTCTCTGACCCTTTTGTTTTCCTTCCCTCCAGTACTTCCTCATCTGCACAAGCTAAGGGCTGAAATCTGTTGCTCAATACAATTACAGTTAAATTCACTACTTTGATTTATAGCCCTAACAGTACTCTTTCTAACTTTCTGAAAATCATTATTAGCTGATATATCCCTTGCATGTAAAAGCTTAAGTTCCTCTTGAAGTCCTGCTGCCATTTCCCACAGTCTACACTTCTCTTTATCTATTGCCTCCATCTTAATTAGGATAGCCTCCAATATATTCTCCAACATGAAGTTAACAGTCAAAAAATGAAATTACACTAAATCAACAAACGTTATCAAACTGACATTAATAGTTAAAAATGACTGGAAAGATTATGGTTAAAAATGCACATACACTAAATCAACAAATATTATAAATGTGACCTCAAGGGCTAAAAAATGCACTTGTACAAAATATACAAATGTTAAAAAACTGAAATTAAATGCTAAAAAATTATATCCACCTGACATCAATAGTTAAAAATGCACTTATATTAATCAACAAATGTTATCAACCTAAAGTTGATGGTTGAAAAATTAACTTATACTAAATGAACAAACATTATCAACCTGAAGTCAGTAGTTAGAAATTTATTTATAATAAATGAACAAATGTTATCAACCTGAAGTCAATAGGTAAAAAATATACTTACACTAAATCAACAAATGTCAACCTGTTGTTGATGGTTAAAAAATATGCTTACACTAAAAAACTGTTAGCAACCTGAAGACAATGGTTATCAAATGCACTTACAGTAAATCAGGAAACATTATCAACCTGAAGTCAATATTTGGCAAATACTTATACTAAATCAACCACGTTATTAGCCTAAAGTTAAAAAATACACTTACACTAAATCAAAACATCTTATCAACCTAAAGTCCATGGTTAAAAATATGCAGTTTTACTAAATCAACAAATGTTACCAACATGTATTCAATGGTTAAAAACCAACTTATACAAATCAACAAATGTTATTAACCTGAAGGCAATAGTGAAAAATGTATTTATACTAAATGTTATCAACCTGAATTTCATTTTTTTTAAAATACACTTACACTAAATCAACATATTTTATTATCTTAAAGTCAATAGTTAAAAAATACATTTATACAAAGTCAATAAATGTTATCAATGTGAAGTCAATAATTAAAAAATACAGTTACACAAAATCAACAAATATTATCAATCTGAAATCAATAACTAAAAAAATACAATTAACTTATTCAATAAATATTATAAATCTGAAGTCAGCAGTTAAAAATACACTTACACTAAGTCACCAAGTGTTATCAATCTGAAGTGATTAGTTAAAAAATATAATTATATTAAGTCAACAAATATACAATGTCAATTCATAACTAAAAATATACCTACACTAAATCAACAAATATTAATCTATGTGAAGTTATAATTAAAAAATATTCTTACATTAAATCAACAAATATTATCAACCTACCCTGGTAATGTATTTCCAATAAATACTTACCCCTTTTCACGTACTAGATTTTATTGATTTTTGCTGCCCTCTATATGTGAAATTTTCATTCGCCACTGACCTTGATGCTCCCACCTACCCTCACATGTTCATACATGGTATAGCTGCACTGTAGCATGCAAATGAGTATGTGATAACCCTCCACCAATAGGAATGCAACACACCCTCCTAGCTCAGCTGATTCCCTTTATACTGTAGAGCACACTCATCACTTTGAGATTAGGTAAGAAAAGATGCACCACAAGCAGGGAGGATGGGTGAGAAGTGTGAGGTATCTATTGAAAATACATTTTCAGTGTTGGAAATTAATAACTTCCAATACAATACCTTACCTCCTCTCATATAATAGCCAAAAATGCACTTATATTAAGGAAACAAATATTATGAATGAGAAATCTATGGTTAAAAATGCACTTACACTAAATCAACAAATTTTATAAATGAGAACTCAATGTGAACATTAGAAGAGATGAAGAACCAGTGCAAAAGTTATCTAATTGAGCTCCCTTCAGAATGTGCCCAAAGAGAACCCATGGAGCATGATACTCTAAATCATGAAAAAAAAGGAGGCACAACAGTAAGAGATCACACCTCATCTGTATCAAAGTACACTCTTCATTCGCAGTGAATATACATGTCACCAAGTAAGGTGGAAAGAAAGCAAGTCCAATAGGGCAAATGGGCACATTTGATGGTTTAGAGTGACTAGGGTGTGTCAGACCATACGTGGGGAGTCAAATCCAGTCAAAAACCAGGCAGCATCAGATATGTGTCCATGATAGGAGGAGGGTCTCAACTGTCTTTATTTCGATACCAGGAAGCAGAAAGAAAAAGCAATTTCCATTTCATCAACCTAGGTAGGGCACGTGTACAGACCCAGTACACAACCAACAACAGGCCTCCCAGGAACCCAACGTCCAGGCAACAGTAGGTAAGGGAAGAGCAAATGTGATGGGTCAACTTCAGTCAAAAACCAGGCTCCATGGAGGATGTTTCATTGGATCCATGTAGGAGAAGGGCACCTGCCAACCACATGTGAGGACTTATGTTGGCTGGTCCTGCACCATTCCAACACCATACCATTAGGGAACTGACATCTAGGTAGCAGTAGTATGGGGCAAAGCCAGCCGAATGAGGGAACTGCCTGTGGTGGATTCATCCAGTCCAAAATCAGGCAGCATTGGGAAATTTTTGTTCAGATTACAGTAGGAGGAGAGTTCACAATAACTACACCAACAGAACACCACCACCCTACACTCTACTGAGTGGAAGTGTCACACTCAGGAGAAAGCCTCCATGGTCCAATACCCAAGTGGCTAGGAACTAGTAAGTGGCAAGGACTCCTGTACTTCACTGGAAGAGGAAGGGAACAACATGGTGGAGAACCTGGAGGAATACAATACCTTAAAACAATGCAATGGGTAATCACAGAAACCCTAGTTTGAAAAGCAGGCCAGTCCCAGTTTATTCAACTCGGAACAGAGGAATGGGCAGCAGTCCCAATACTGCTTTAATCATGATAGTCCATGAGATGGTAGTCTAGAACATACCTTATTTATGAAGGAATATACTACAAGAAACCCTTAAGTGGTCCTGCAAAACACCACATCTCATCAGTGAGCATTACAGACCTTAAAGGTCACATGGTGCAAATTTAAAGTTAAGTATACCCTTGCAGGCACTACTCAGCAGGATCCAGAGATGTAGAAATAGGCCACTGTATAGGTAAGATATAGAAAATAACTTACCCATTCAGAGTCAGTAAGAGGTAAGAAGAATGGCAATGGGAGGCAAACAATATCCAGAAGAAGAAGAAATGGACAGATGTTGAAGGTAATGTGCAACAAAAGTGTGAGGCATAGTCCACCAACCAGCCTGCACAATCTCCTCCAACAGATGTTGGCAGTGAGTAGCCAGATAGTGATAAAGATGATGAATTTGGTGAGAGAGAACTTGGAATATGTGATGAGAATCCCTGTTCAACAAAGTATAAGCCTGACAAATGAGTTGATGAAGTTAACCAGTAAGAATAACAGGAGAAAGATCCTGGGTAGAAAAAGAGTTCCATAGGATAAAGAGCCGGGAATAGAAATCTCCAAAAGGAACTGCACAGGCCACATTACAATGAAGAGCCAGCACAAGACAAAGAAGACAATTGGGATAGAACCTAGAATAGAAATGAGCAATGGATGAAAGGGAAATAGGGGTGAACATGCTGTTTCCCTCCCATGCCACAGACATCTTAGGGAAAAATCACAGTCGGGATAAAGGAGAACATAGGAATGATGATAAAGAATTTAGGAAACATTAATAGCATACATGTCCGACCTTTAATGTTCACATGCAAAAGGGAGTAAAAAATAGGTCTTAAGGGAAAGATGGTACATTGAACAAGAAGCTAAAGATTCAAAAGGAGGTAGGGTAAGGGCATGAAAGACAACATTTAGATTCATATCTGGGAGAACAACAAGCCGTGAAGGATGAAGAAGGTGAAAGGATCTAAACAGAAGAGAGAGAGGACAAGAGAGAAGAAAACATGATGAAAACAGTAAAAATGAAAATAATTGGACAGTGCTACCTTATACCTCACAATGGTAAAAATTAACAAACCATTGTCAAAAAGTCATGTGAAAAAGTTGGAAATGTGGGGAACAGTAAGTTTGGAAGAGGAGAAGCTGGATACTGAGGAGGAGGAGGAAAGGCAAAACGAAGATTCAGTCCATTCGCCAATGTCCAAAGAATCTAACAATCTGCTGTGAAAGGGTGCCACAGGTAAGCAAATCAGAACAATCTTGCCCCCACCATTCCTGAAACTAAGGGATAGCCACTGACTGCATAGATCTGAAGCATGTAAGAAATGCATCTGTGCATAAGAGGTCCCAACAACAAAACAACCACATATGAAGGTCATAAAGTCAAAGAAAACAAATGTGCCAACATGGAGGAAAGAAGGGAATGTATATCCATTGAAAACTCCTCAGAGTAGCAGTAGATAACCTCAGAAAGCAGATGAACAGACAAAAGATAATGTAGGAGAATAGTAAGAGTGAGGTAAAACATGAGAATTGGATAGGGGAAATCGAGGGGAACAGGATGGATCAAAGCCCCAAACCTGAATAAGTGACTCCAGACTCTGAGAATTAAGAAAATGAAATCCAGACCTATTGTAAGGTAAGGCATGCATGTCTGCCAAATGTGGGGGACAAAACATGCTGGCATCAGCAAGAAGGTGACAAAGGAATTGGTTGGCATGGATGCAAATATCAAGGGAGGAGGGATGGGAACTAAATAATTGGGCTCTGGGCCAGAATGGAGAAAGAAATAATCATAGGAAGCAGGATAAAGAAACAAAAGGTAACAAACCTGAGATATTATATCAAAGAAGAACAAGGAAAATCCAGAGAAGCAGACTGGGAAGGGGCAGCAAAAGCAGGAAGAAGGCTGTGGAAAATAGTGTCTTCTGGAACAGATTCTTCCAGGAAAGTAAAATCATTTCTTGGTTCAGGAGATGCAACAGGTTGCAGATAAGACTAAGAGTGCACTAAGAGTGGAGCCTGGTGCCACAGTAGTGGTATGTCTGGCAGAATCAGAATCCTGTGGATCCAAACAAGTAGTAGTAGTAGTAACATTAAATTCTGAATTCATAATATGGAAAAAATAAATAAATGAAAACTTTCCACAAGATAAAAATAACAAAAACATAGAGTTGTGTTTAGTGAAAATTAATTGCACATTGGCACAAGAGAATGCCAAATCGAGAAGTTATGATTGTGATCTACAGTACAGTGCGAGCCAGAAGTGCTAGGAAGGTGTGTCACACTCCTATTGGTGGAAGGTTGTTGCATGCTCATTTGCATGCTACAATGCAGCTATCCCATCGGTAAATACATGATGTTAAGTGGGAGCCTCAAGACTAGTGGTGAACAAAAATTGTACATATAGAGGGCAGCATAAATCGAGGAAAGCTATTATCTCAAGTTATTGATAAAAAAAGACACTTAGAATAAATCAACAAATGTTAATAACCTGAGTCAATAGTAAAAAATGAATTTATGATAAATCAATAAATGTAATCAACTTGAAATCAATGGTTAAAAAATGCACTTGTACTAAATTAACAAATGTTATCAGCCTGAAGCCAATAGTAAAAAAATGCACTTAAAATAAATCAACAAATTTTAACAACCAGACATCAAAGGTTAAAAAACACATTCACACTAAACCAACAAATGTTATCAGCCTGAAGTCAATGATTAAAGAATATGCTAACACTAATTCAACAAATGTTATCAACTTGAAGTGAACAGTTAAAAATACACATATATTAAATCAACAAATATTACCAACCTGAAGTAACCAGTTAGAGAATGCACTTATACTAAAACAATGAATATTATCACCTCAACTAAGTGGTAAAAAAGTGCACTTACACTAAATCAACAAATGTTATCAACCTGAAGTCAAAAGTTAAAAATGTACTTATACTAAATCAACAAATGTTATCATTCTGAAGCAAACAGTTAAAAAATACACTTACACTAAATAAACAAAAGTTTAACAACCTGAAGTCAATACTTAAAAATGCACTTACATGAAATCAACAAATGTTATCAACCTAAAGTCAATGGAAAAAAAAGCACTTACGCTAAATCAACATATGTTATTAACCTGAAGACAATGGTAAAAAAACACTTACGCTAAATCAACAAATGTTATCAACCTAAAGTCAATGGAAAAAAAAAGCACTTATGCTAAATCAACATATGTTATTAACCTGAAGACAATGGTAAAAAAAAGCACTTACGCTAAATCAACATATGTTATTAACCTGAAGACAATGGTAAAAAAAGGACTTACGCTAAATCAACATATGTTATTAACCTGAAGACAATGGTAAAAAAAGCACTTACGCTAAATCAACATATGTTATTAACCTGAAGACAATGGTTATAAAATGCACTTACGCTAAATCAACATATGTTATTAACCTGAAGACAATGGTTATAAAATGCACTTATACTAAATCAACCAATGTTATCAATTTGAAGTCAATACCTAAACAATGCACTTTTTGACATGTAGTAATATATACTTAGTTTCATCTGATTCCACCTACTGCATATGAAAAAAGGAAGTTTAACACACTGAAATTTACATTTATTGTGTATAAGTTAATGTTAACACTGTAAATGAACATTGATAATAAACTATCAAAATATCGTTAAACAAACAATAATGTAAATGAATATGGGTTTATTATACACAGATTTGTACAAAGTAAAGCTCAACTAACATTCAAACAATTTGACATTGAAGATCATCTACACACAAAGGCATTCCCACAAGTCACTGTGCAATAACGGTGTTTCTGCATAAGACCAACTTTAATAAATAATGATACAATAATCCTGTATTTTATAATTTTAATATATATAGTCAGTTTAATGAACAAACTTAATCCTAATTCTCTGGCTGAGGCTAACCTTGGTCCGAATTTGTAATCTGGTCCTTGTTTAAACAAATGTATCCTGAGTCATTCCTGGAATCAGGGAGGCTCACATTATGTTCTGCGATGAAACAACTGTGAAATATCTCTGTAAGTGTGATCAGCGTTGCATCACTAAAATCATCACAAGCTGCAGAAGACATAAGCTTAGACGAAAGGTAGAGTTGAAGTGGAGTATTGTCATCCAAATCAGAGAGCTGAAAACACTGAGTAACTGTAGATACAGACATTGTTTCTGAAATCTCCACAAGGTCTTCAGCAGCTAATTTAATATCTCCTTTTATTCCACTGAGTAGCATTTTGCTATTTAACAAGATTTTCTTTGCTGTTTCTAACTGTAGTAGAAAGTAAGATCGGCATAATGATAAATCAATCCACAACTACAAACCATAAATTCAAATTATGCTTGATAACCAACAACAGAATTATAAAATTTAAAGTGGTAATTTCTGTTTAAATATTTGTGAATTATATGTTATTAAAAGGCCCTGTAAGTAACAAATTTATGGACCCTCAAGCAATTTGGTGTATAATTGGCTAATAAAAATGTATTTAAAAGCCAATAGGGAAATTGAACCTAACTGTAATTCTAGGGTTAAACTACTATTTCCCTCTTTGTACATTAAGTTGTAAAATACAAGTGATTACATTGATTGTTTAAAGCTAAGGCACAGCTCACAGTTCTACAGAAAATTATAAAAAAATATAAATTATCAATGGATTCACATTATAAAACAAGTAAAAATTAAGCCATGCTTATATTACAATCACTTGGTTGAACAAGTCTTCTACTTCAGCTGATTTAAAAAAAGCTGATGGCAAACAGTTAATAGAACATTTGTAAGCAACAAGAAAATAATCATCACAGATTAATTCAGAAATTAAATTTTTATCTTACTTAATGAGCAATAATCTTAAGGCAGAAGATTAAATTATAATTTTACAAATAATATTAAACAAAAAATTATGATAAGAGTAAAACTAAAAATATTAAACTGAAGATTAAAACAGTTTATTTGGCAATGGTTTGGGCAAATGAACTTCCATTGATTTGTGTTTGGACACAAAGTACCCCAGAAGATCATCCATTTTAAACATTGCAGATGATGTTTATACAGATGATAAATAGAAACAAGATCACTGCATTAATTCTGAGCTGGTTAAGAAAAAATTGGGAAGTTTAAAAAATGATAAGGCTCCTTGGCCAGATAAAATTTCCCCAGGGATTTTGAAAGAGGTTAAAGATTGAATATGTGAGTCACTTGCTACTATTTTTTGTCAGTCCTTGAATAGTGGGCAGGTACCAGAGGATTGGAAGTTAGCTAATATAACTCCTCTTTTCAAGGGAGGTGATAAAAATTGTCCCATTTGTCTTACATCAGTTGTGAGAAAAATTTTGGAAATTCTGTTAAAAGATGCTTTGCAAAATCATTTAACAAAGTTTAGAATTTTATTGTATAATCAACACAGTTTCACTAAGAGAAAATCTTGCCTTACAAATCTTTTAACATTCTTTGAAAAGGTTACTGCTTATGCAGATGAGGGTAAGGGTGTAGATTTGGTGTATCTGGATTTTTAGAAAAACAATTTGACAAGATGCCACATAAAAGGCTTGTAAAAAAAATTAGCTCTATAGGTGTGGGGGATAAGTTAGCAAAGTGGATAGAAGAGTGGCTATAGGAAGAAAGCAGAGGGTTGTTACAAATGGAGTTCAATCAAACTGGATTAATGTCACAAGTGTGGTACCTCAAGGCTCAGTCTTAGGATGAAGGGATAGTCAAGGGTTTTAATTATAACTAGACCACCCATGAGCCGTTGGGTCACCCACTGTTCAGAGGTTATGAAGAATTCAAGCTAATTTCAATATTGCACCAAAATGAATGTTTATTTTGAGATAATCTAATTAAATATTTCAATCCATTTGTATTATTCATAATTCAAGAAAAGATATTTGATTGTTGATCGAGAGTAAAAGGAAAGAACATTTCATTTTTTAAAAAAGTGAAGTCAGGGTTTTCAGGTATTGTAATGAATTAGTTCATTATGTTGTGGTCTTTCTTCTTAAATCTTCTACAGATAAGAAACAGTAACACTTTATTTTTTCTTCAAATTATCTACCATAACCAAGGCACATTATTGAGAAATTCTTCAAGATCTAGTTTTTGTCATCTTACGCTTTTTAATAAGATGGGAACATTGACAGGGAAATATATTTGAACGAAGAAGTTTTGTAAAGAGCGCGAACAGTAGTGTGATGTAAAATTACTCATGCTAGAAATTTTCATAAAAGTGACCCAAAAAACGGCGCTAACTCGGTAACCCATGGCACAAATTTAACGAAACTTGTTTTATTTTGTTTCTATTCTCATTTCATTACAAATATGGCGCTATTGTGTGCCATTTTTGCTGTATTTAATTACAGACAAACAAACTCAGAGTTTTAGTAGTATATAGATAGATAAATACAAGATAATTCACGTGGGTTATCATAATTTAAATTATAAGTATAATTTGGATGGGAATAACCTTAATAGTGTTATGAAGGAAAGGGATCTTGGTGTAATAGTCAATCAGTCTCTTAAGCCATTCAAGCAGTGTGCTGCTGCTAGTGGTAGGACAATTAGGATTTTAGGTTGTATCTATAGAAATATTGAATACAAATCTAAAAAGGTTATACTTTCATTGTACAAGTCACTTGTTAGGCCACATTTGGAATATTGTGTTCAGTCTTAGGCTCCTTACCTTAGGAAGGACATTGAATTGTTGGAAAGGGTTCAGATAAGAGTTACTAGAATGGTGCCTGGGATGGAGGGGGTTGTCAAAAGATGAGAGACTGAAAACTCTCAAATTGTTTTATCTTGAAAAAAGAAGATTTAGGGGGGATCTGATTGAGGTGTTTAAGGTTGTAAGGGGAATTGATAGTGTTGATGTAGCATCTTTTTTTGTATTTAACAATGAGAATAGTAGGACTAG
>NW_013668276.1:35529-51130 GCF_000517525.1 Limulus polyphemus
TTTAATTATAAATAGATGTATATTGTTACATTTTGAAGTCATTCTATAAAGAAAAAATAGGTAATGTAGATTCATTTATTTATTTTTCTTAAGTGGTTATGAGGTTGGTCAAATTGACCAATCCCCATTTGAGATAGGGTAGAGAAAATAACAGATGAAGTTTAAAGTTTTACCTTATTTAAGAGGTTTTAGGGATTACACGCACATGGAAGTATTTCACATACAAAAAATCAATTTTTTTTAGTGAATTATTTTTAATAAACTAAAATAAAGATTTGTCCATGTATATATTGAGTATTTGTTTTGAATAGTGGTTGCCTTCAGATATTGTAGAGGCAGTAAATTTAAGTGAGTTTAAGGAAAAGCTTGATAAGTATATGAATGAAAAGGGCTGGGTTTAAAATTTTTTTATTTTTTTTAATCATTTTAATTTAGTTTTGAGGATGGAACAGCCAATATGGACCAATAGGTCCTGTGTTGTCCCAAAATATTATGTTATATGTTATGTATGAGTCTACTATTATAATATACACTGTAAGAGCCAACTATTGTAATTCTAACTGAATGAGTCTGCTATTGCAATATCTACTTTTATAATAGCAACTGTATGAATCTACTATTATAACACTAACTATACGAGTCTACTATTGTAATACTGACTATATGAGTCTACTATTATAATATTGACTGTGTGCGACATACTACCATAATGTCAACTGTATGAATCTACTATTATATTATTAACTGTATGAGTCTGCTATTATAATACTAACTGTATGAGTCTGCTATTATAATATTAACTGTATGAGTTTACTATTACAACACTAAATGTTTAAGGTACAAAATGAACATACTTTGGATTGAGAGAGTATCTCCACCACAGCATATCCACTATTGCCACTGGTTTGTGCAGATGACCCATTTTTAGATTTATTGACAGAAGGTCGGGAACCAGAAGGTTTTGTCTGCGAATCTTTTTCAACAGGTGGAACAAAAATCTCATTTCTTTTAGCACCTCCACAGGTTTTCAGAGCTTTCCTGATGGCTTTCTTAACCTGACTTTGGCTAAGATAAGAGGGTATACCTGTGATGACTATAAGCCTAGTGTGGGATGTAGGAGTTTGAAGATTCTGACTAGCATCAACAATAGCATCATTTGTAACCGAAGTCCCATGGGGATCTCTGTAAGTGAGATGTCTCAAAATCTGAGAGACAGTGAGAGCTCGATGGAACCATAACATATCCTCTGGCTTCATGTTGTCCACAGATCCTCCTTGGTCATTCTGTGTACTTGAAGCTGGTCCTCCAGTTTCTGGATCACTGTTTTTGGAAGCAACTGATCCTTTACTAGGAGAAGTTCTTTCTCTGTCTCTTTTTGCTTTAAGCTTCTTTCTTCGACTTGATACCAGAGGACTGATAGGTACTTCAGGCACTATGGTTCCAGTAGCAGAAGTGAGGTCTGTTTGAGATGTTGTAGCAAAAGTTGATAAACCTCCACCAAAAGCAAAACCAGAAGAAATGGGACTTGTGACTTCAGCCACAGCCAGAGAAACCTCCAACAAGGCTTGAAAATAAGAAGAAAACCTGCCACTATCTCCTGCCCCAAGTGCCATACCTGTTACACTAGTAGCACTGTTTGATGTCCAGTTCTTGGTTTCTTCTTCATACAGTTTCTTCAGTTCAGCCTGGAGTTGGATTAAAAGCATGAGAGATGGGCTTAGTTGGGAGCCCAAGGTTGGAAAGAAAGGTGAAAGGTCATCTGATTGAGTTTTAGATTCCTGCAAGGTCCTCAAAAGCTCTGCCAAGACATGGAATACTCTTTCTTTAATTAGTGCTGGAATGTTGGATTTCCAAAGATACCCTCCCAGGAGTTCAACTACATTCAACAAGATGGTTGGTGTAATGAGAGATTTCTGTTCTTGCTTGAGAGATAATTCTGTCCTCTTCTCTGTCAATAATACTTCTATGTATTGGAGTGCTAATGGTAGCTCTGGAGGGACACCATGCACTAATAAAGACATGCCTGGAGGAGGAGAGATACCTGTCTTTAGGTGAAGCTTGTTTCCAGCTATCAAAACTGTTGGGTATACATCAGACACTGTAGATGGACCAGATTGTAAGCCAGGAGAGCCAGTGCCAGCATCCAGTGGATAACTTACAACTTCCCATTTTACAAGTTGTCCATTCTTTTTAATAGATGGTCCACTATAGGAATAGACATGAGCCCATGGGGCTTTATACGTTGATGACCTGAAATTATGTTAAGAAAAAAACAAGATTCAGAAAATTCTGTTTTTTTGGGCAGTAAAGTATAGATTACACTTGAAAATAAAAATTTGCTGTTATGTGTAGCAGAAGCATAATTCATACTGTATTTGAAAATAAAGGTTAATTTTTGTTTTTGTTTTTTTGACTATGTAATTTATATTAACCCTTTTAACCCTATTGCCCTGGGTATCCATTACTGCACATGACATAAGGTTTTAGTGTCTTGCATTCAAAATTTTATCAAACTATTTTTGTTTAAGTTATACCAATTAGTATAGTATAAAATGTTAGATAATAATCCATATTCTAATAGTATATAAGTTTAAGTTCTTAATTTTATAAGGCAATATCTAAAAAAAATCCTGAATTTCCCCTAGTGTGACACACAACACATTTTCTCTAGGTATCTTCTCATCTCCATTTTATCTACCACCACCCCCACCCCACCCAGAAACTATGAAATTAAACATAAATTACTAAACTATAAAATCATCATTGCTCAAACAAACCATAATTTTTATAGCCTTCAATTCTGTTTGGTTAAAGAGCTATCAAATAGAAAATCAGACCATTTCTGCGACACCCACATGTCACATCCTCTCTTTCAGGATTTGTTAATAGTTCTCTCTTACATTTAATTATATGTTATCTATAACTAATAGAAAGTCAAGATTTTCATGTATCAGATGATGTATTCTATTACATTGTGTTCTGAACACAGAATAGTCAATTTCACTTGTAATACAATTTTGGTTCCCACAGGAAGTACAACAGCTAGCTTGGATGCATTTGTAACAGCTCTTGTTGCATAGTTAAAAAGCCAGAAAAATTGTCTGCTTTTTGCATGTTATTAGTCTATATTATTTAATGTATTATTTAATTAAATAAAAATTATTTATTGGACTACTACCACTAGTATAAAAAAGTAGGGTTAAGTTTCATTGATAATTGACAGCAAAAAAAAAAGAATACTTGAGTAAGTATTTTATTTCTTGTTTTTATGTTTACTCTTTATTTACTTGTATAAAAGTAACTAAAATGTAAAAATAGAGATCTCTAAGTTAGTTAAGGTCAGATTAGGTAAAATAAACAATAAAAATATTTCATGAGGCATGCACGCGAGCAGCTTAGAGTAGTTCTTGGGTAATGTAATTCGATAGCGTAACGTGAGCTGCACGTTTCCCAAATGATTTACAACTTATAACGGTGCGAATAGTAGTTAGACACAGTTCAAAGGGCAATAAAACAATAAAATTTAATCATAAATAGATGTATACTGTTACGAGTTTAAAACTACTTAGGATAAACGAATGTAGTTTCATGCTCCATTTGAAGTCATTCTTGAAAGAAAAGAGAGGTAATTAAAATCTATTTCGATTTCTTTTTGGTGGTTACGAGGTCAGTAAAATTGACCAACCTAGTATAGAGCTAGGGTTGAGAAAATAACAGATAAAATATAAAGTTTTACTGAAAACAAACATTTGAAATGTATTTAGGGGTCCATGGGGAGATACATATATATTTTCAGTTTTGCATTTTGCAGCTTTTTATGAACGTTTTTGCATTTTTTACCACTTCTTGCTCCCTTTGATGAATCTTCACCAAATTTGGCATGAGGGTTTGTTGAATCCATGCAGAGATACATGCAAATTTGCGATTTCACATTTGTGCTTTGCAGTTTGTATGGATGTTTTTGCATTTTTTACAATTACATATAAGGGAAGCAACTTTTCAGGTCTTAAGATAACCTTTCATTAATCATGAATTTACATAACTTCCATCCAGGGAACAGTTATTACATGTGGACCCCAATGGTAGTAAAAAAAATTAGGTAATTTTATGGTTAAGTTTACAAGTAATGATGAATTCTTGTCTTTTTGAGCTGTCTAGTTCAGGTTTAGGTTATTAAGTTACTCTAATTACTCAAGACATTATAGCTCTTTACAACATTAACTAATAACAATGAAGACAAATTTTCAAAGATTTATATTAATGTAGAAATGCTTGCTCTTTTTTTGAAGAAGCACAAGGATCATAGCTCTTTACAATATTAGCTAGTAACAATAAGACAAATTTTCAAAGATTTATATTGATGTAGAAATACTTACTCTTTTTTTGAAGAAGCACAAGGATCATTTCGGCAAGAGACAACAAGAAAAGCAGCATTGGGGATAAAAATGTCTGTTGTTTGTCTAGCATCACTGATGACCATTTCCTCATATAGAAAACTTTCTGGTGCCAGCTAATTTAACGGAGATAGAAAAAAAATTGTTTTCAAAAACGATGATTAAAATTTTCCTCTCATGAAGATAGACTACCAAGTCTAAAACAGTTAATACTGACTCACACTAAGTAACAGTGGCTTTTCCATATATACAAAAACAAAAAACACTGTTAAACATAAAATTCAAAACAAAATGTACACGAGTATAACTCTGAAACACTCAGGTGTGCTGATTCAACTCATCTATCTTGGGGTTTGTTGTACCGCATGCAATAAAACAAAACACCAGATGGAATTGTTTGAAACTAGAGATGAAATTTCTATATATTATGTAGCTTCTGTAAAATAAAATATGTTTATAAGGGATATTTGTATGGAAAAGCTTGGAAATTCAAGATTTTATTTGTTAAATGTTGTTGTTTTTTTCAAAAAACAATTAAAAATGCATATGTTTGGTGTAGATTACAATTGCTGGTTCTTACCTTCTTACAGTTTTATAATGCTTTCCAAATAAGTTTTTATTCTAAAGCTCAAAACTTTGTCTTTGTTTTGATTTGAAAAAATGCTACTGCAGTTTCACTATGTTTACAACAACTGACCTACAATAAAAATAGCTTCTTTATCGTACAAAAATTATAAGCAAGCAACTTTTTCAACTGGAAATAAGAAAGTTTCATTTCATATATTTAATAACATTTAGAACTGTTTTATATTTATATATGTGATTTTTTTTACATTTCTTTTTTTTTATATTATTTTCTCATTCAAGTAGTTACCTAGGCCAATAAAGCCTAATGACAGCACAACATAATAAAAAGTATCACAGTCAGAAAAATATAACTTAGTACGGTCAGATGAAAAATGTTTTATCCAATTTAACCTAACAATTCACAACCTAATCTTGTTCCACAAAAAACTTTATTTTACTAACATACTTGAACATCATAATTCAACTGAAGTATAACATACAAAGCAAGCTTCTCACAAGCTTTAAAACAAATTCAGGACTATAACTGTGATGAAAGTTGTTTACAAACATCTTTTTTCTAGATACATAACATCAAGGTAAGCTTGTATCACTTTATTCCAATCTCTTTATGAGTTTCCACTAAACTGGAAGTCATAATGGCTTAAATAGTTGAAATAACAAAAAAAAAGTTTTAATTACATGCTTAGATCACTAGCCTATGAATTTCAAAGCTGAGATATAGGGAATTATATCACACCGAGACAAATTAAGGTTGAGAAACAGTAATTGGCTAAAATTGGTATAACTACATTTATATTTAAGTTACAAGGTTCAGTTGGTGCTATTTCATTAAAATCTATTAGATCTTTTCTCTTTATGGGTTGTGAGTGCTGTTTTTGCTCAAAAAATTTTTCACTAGAAGTGTTTCAAAATTCCTATAATACAAAACTTTTATATTCTACTTATATTATGAGATAAAACTTGCTAAAACATAGTATAGTTTGAAAAAAAAAAGTAATTTAAAATGTTGCATACCACTGGTTAATTACATTTACTTGGGCAAAGTGGTAGCTCAAAGGCATTAACCCATTCACTACGGCTGGGACGTATATTTCCCAGTGCTCCCACCCCTTCACACTGTGACCAGGATAAATGGTTCCCATTGTTGTCACTGTTTATGCCTTCCTCTGCTGGGTCCAGGTTCATCATCTTAACTGTCATTACTAGATTGAGAGCTAGCATCTTCTTGTCTTATTGCCTCTTCATCATCATGCATTTGAACACCACTTGACTCACTTTCACTATCTTCCAAGCTATCTGAGTCAAATTCATCAAGCATATTTACATACTAATTAGGGCTACTATTTGCTGCTCTAGTGATGAAGGCACATTGGGCATGCAGTTGTCTTACATTCTGCTTAGGCATCTTATTTGTTACTGAAGTGCTGAGTGGAAAACACCGAGGGAAACCATATATCAACATTAGGTGGGATGCAAATAAATACTTTCCTATGCATTTTACTCCCATACATCATACGCGACAATTTTGAATGACAATGGGAAACATTTATCTCCTGTTGCAGTGTAAGGGGGTGGGAGCACTGGAAAACATACATCGCAGTCACAGTGAAAGAGTTAACTAAAAGGAGCAAATAATGATCATATGCTAATATCTCAAAGTAGCTATAATTTTCTTGTCTTTTTTGCATTTGTATTTAAGGAAAAACTACTAAGGCTATATGTCACCAGTCAGCACCCTACCACCCACACTAAAGGACTGACTGTCACTCTTATAATGTACTCACAGCTTAAAATGCTGGGAATATTTTGTGGTATTGCTGCAGAGAATTGAACCTGTCTTGCCAGCTCTGAAATCCAGATCTCTATCACATGACCAACCTATGACCATACTTTTCTTATAATTTTGCATAAATAAAGACATGGAATACAATAATTTTGAATTATTACACATACAGACTAACAGTGATTTAGAACAAACTAATTTGCACATAGATATAACATGAAATACAAGTATTTTATCATATTAAACACATGAGCTGTAGCAATGTTTATTAAATAAACACTGAATTTATGTAACAAACATACTGTCTACAGTAATTTTGAGCAACTAAACACATAAAGTAACTTTGTATGACATGTATGCATAGAATACAATAACTTTCTATAACTAAACACATTGAAATTAGGAATTTCAAATAACCAAATAAGTGAACTACAGATTTTATTTTACTAAACAGATTGCCTACAGTAATTTTCCTTAACTAAATATGAAGAATACAGTAAAGTTTTTTATTCCCACCTGTAAGCATAAGCAAATCTGATTGGTCAACTCCAAGAGGTAATCCTCTCCTTGTTTTCCAGCTCTTGAAATTGCAGACTTCAACTCACTTTGAAGTCGACTCCTTGAAGCCTTGTTCTGAACATAAAATAGGTCAGAAGGAGAGCAAGAGTGAAGGGATAAACACTGTTTTAGAGACTGGCATGTGACTAAAGAACTTTCCAGTACAGTGCCTCGTGGATTGTTGTGCGCTAAAAGCTCATTGGATAGAAGTTGAAGGTTTTCAACATCTAATTCCTGTGGAAATTACAAATAATCAAAAATCAAGCTTATGGAATAGACTCCATTTTAATAAGCTTATTCATCTGTAATGTAAGTGTCCAGTTTGTACAGTAAATCTAACCAAAAACACCTTAGGTGTGAAAAAAAGGGTGTGGCCAAAAAAGGACTGAATGTGCGACTTAAACGAATGAAATTAAAATTGACAGCCAAACTGGTAGCTACACTTATAGCATTGATCAGAATTTTACAGCAAATATTCATTCATTAGTTAGCCAGGCCACATTTTTTGTTCAACTTGG
Source organism: Limulus polyphemus (assembly GCF_000517525.1). Taxonomy (NCBI): domain Eukaryota; kingdom Metazoa; phylum Arthropoda; class Merostomata; order Xiphosura; family Limulidae; genus Limulus; species Limulus polyphemus. The sequence goes on from NW_013668276.1 coordinate 43,371, forward strand.
GGCATGATGGTGGGAAAAACAAAATACTTGGTACAGCCGTATCATGCATCATTATTTACACTAATTGCTGAAGCTAATATCACATGATCCTAAATTCTCTTTAATTAGAAGAAGTTCTTACAATTTAGCAAATTTATGCTTAAAAGTTGGCAATGAATAATCAATAATAAACATTCACCCATATGATTATTTGGAAAAGTTGAGCTAGAAACTGCTAATCTAGTTTGCTTGGCCTAACCAATACTTATGTATCTGCACATCCTTTCACCCTATAGTTTTGCTGCTCTAAATCAGCCATCTTTATTCTGAATGACAAAAAACTGAAAACAGTTCACCTTTACTCTTAGGTGAAGCTGCAGTAAAACTGTTAGACCAACAGCTTAAGTGACTTTTTGTGTAGGCATACACAAAAATTTTAGTCAAATTTAAATTATTTTTGTTGAATAACTTTGCACATGTGGCCTATATTTAGACTAAATTTGACACTTAATTGTAAGGTTGTAAAGATCTATTAGAGTACTAAATATGTAAAAAATCCATACAAGTATGTTTTTTCTATCAAATAAAGTTTCCGTACTTTCGGTGCAAAGAAATAAAGGAAAAATTGGAGATTTTATATCTTGTATATTTCTTAATGGATTGCCTTGAAACTTAGTATGTGAAGTAAGGGTCTGGTAGAGTACATCCATTGAAGATATGTAATTGTTTGGATTACCAAATTCTGAGCTAAAGAAAGTTGGAAATTGCTAAACTATCACTCCTGTTAATAACACACAGTGTGTTCTGCAGGTTGTTTTGGCCGCACAACACACTACCGTGTGTCCTGATAACCTTCATATTATTAATTAGTAGTTGTACCTAAAGAAATATTACAAAACAGTTACCATATATTTTTCATCATTCAAAAATTTAATCAAAGTCTCAAACTCACAAACCAGACATTGTTTACTGCCAATTTTTTTAATCTGAACTCTACAGCATCAACTAATCAAAGTATTAAGAAATACAGTGTTGAATAAGTTCTGCCATAGGTATATACCTGTAAAACAGCAGCACTTGCTGCCATGCTAGTGCTCCACAGAGGAGGCGACTCACTGCTTTTATGTTCTGGATTACAGTGATGAATTAGTTCCATAAGAGCTGCTCTACAGTACATCCTAGTCAGCAAAGACTCAATCCTTACAAGTTCCCTAAAAAACACAAGCTTGTACAAAAAATGATATAAGAAATTTGTAATTATTAGAAAATAAAAAGGTAGAGAAAATTGGAAAAAGAATGATTGTCAAAACATGGCCAAACAATACATTTTATGCAAGGTAAATTTTCTTTACCTTTTTTTTATTCCTTCATACTCTTTGAAAATGAACTGGCTATAAAATCTGCAATAAATTACTTCTGCACAACAGTCTAATAAAATTTTATGTCTGTTAATATATTCAACTAATGAAAATGCTTTTAACTTTTGAAATGCCTTTTCCTCACAATGCCACATACTGTGTTGTACTGCGGGGGTTCAATTTACAAGTAAAAAATATTGCTACCCATTAACTTAATTCCCCTAAAACTTTTTACATGAAATTACAGTCAGCAAGGATCTGATCTATTTTTGTTTTTGGCTGATTCGTTAGCCAAAAGAAGTGGATGAAACACAAAGGATAGATCAAGCTTATGTACACACAGTCCTCAACTTTCTCCTCATTATCTCCATTCCTTTTATAGGTTCAGCTGTTGTGTAATATATATATATATATATATATATATTGTTTTATCTGTCCATTTACCGCTCTTCTTAATAATTAAGTAAACTAATGATTATGTTATTATATTATAATTTTAGTAAATAATCATCTTTGTAACACAATTTTCAGATTTCTCTGAAGATGGAATAAATTATTCCAATATGTTCAAACCTTGTAACTAAAATGTTTTATTAACCACCTTCATCTTCATTAAGAATAATTGATTATTCATTTATAATACAGCCTTCAGGTGACAAAACATAATAGACATAAATAGTTAGTTTCAGATTTATGTAACATTCAAAGACTCTCACTTGTTTCTTAGTCTTTTTCCCCCCCAAAATTAAATGTACACATTACAAATAAAATAGACAATGTCTGACCATACCTATGGTGGTGTATGGTAGGAGTGTCCACTACCTGTGATCCGGTGACTGCACTTTGTCTTACCCCTTGAGGTGGTCTTTCCAGCATTTCCAGTGGATACCAATATCTTACAAGTACCCCTTCATTCCTAAGGTATGTTTCCACTTGCACTAGCTCATTTTGCTGCAATTATGAAATATCTTTAATGGCCAATTATCAAAACACTGATAAGAAATACAATGGCTAACAAGAAAACCTATACTTCTGTCAACTGAGATCTGGGTTTTGAATTCTAATAGCATTTCTCTGCACAGCTAAATCAATAATAAGGTTCAACACTGAATAAAGTTTAACAGGACCATAAAAAAAAACAATTAAATGTTAATTATTAAAACTAACTTCACACTTTAAAAGATATGATGTTTTATTTCTTCAAAAAGCATTCACATATACAAAAGATGAAAATAGAAAATTATGTCACACAGTATTTTTGCCTCTAGGAGAAACTCCAAGTTTTGAAGTACCAAAATCACAGTTTCTTGAAATTTTATTTTAACCATCAAGAAGACATTTCTAAGATTTTTTCTAGTACTCAGCTTACTTTACATGACTAAAAAGGATATTCATGCAGAGAAAAATTTGAAGCAAATCTATTATAATGTAAAATGTCAAATAATTCTTTTACTAAATAATTACAAATAATTCTTTTACTTGGAAGGGAAAACATTAAATGATAAAGTACTGTTAACAAATGTGTTATTGTTAACTCAATTCTAGCCCCTCACTCCTATTCTCTTTTTTTTTTCTTCTTATAATAGCTATCTTCCCATCCATATTTACTTGCAGGATTTACACAAAAACAAACTCTTTTAAACTTTAATTAGGAGAAATGCACATAAAAAAACATTTGTGTACAAACCGTGTCAACTTCTAAAACCTGACCAATCAAACCAAATGTCTTCAGCATTTGTGACAGAGCAAACTTTGGAATGGATGTTCCACCAATACTCCCTCCAGATGATATTCCCACTCCTTCTGGAGTACAGAGGGAGGGAGAAGAAGCTTGGGCAATAGGATTTTTTACAACAACAACAGCACCTTTCCGTATTCTGTCAATGGTAAACTTAGTCAGGTCTTCTCTGATGTCTTCAACTGTAGGAAGATGCAAGTCTCTTGGCATTCCTCCATTCTCTTCATACAAGAATTCCACAGTCTGTCGGGCTATGTCAGTCATCCCTGGATAGTTGAAAGTACATTCAAAATGTTATTTTAATATGCTTTTCTGGATTATAATTTTTTAATTACCAGATGAACATAACACAAATTTTAATTTTATTGCTGTTTTGTTTAATACATAGTAAAGAATATAAACCTACACTATGTTTTTTGTGTTCAAATCATGTCACAGGCTTTAATACACTAATGCTGTATGTTAAAAAGTTAAATCCAAAAACAATTTCAATAAATATAAACTTTTAATACAAAAATTACAATGTGTGATTGAAAAAAAACCATAAGTTTGAATATTAATTTGGAAAGATAAGTTTCAAACAATAGCTTTGACAGAGAAACTAAAACAATGCTCCAAGCTGAAAAAATTAAGAGTTAAAGCTTTCGTATGCAATGATATTAGAGAACCTTCATTCAGAAAGCTCGATAAATATTGAAAAAAAAACATAATTCAAACAGTAAAGTGAAAAAATGTCAAACCTGAGAGTTCAGAAATAATTCTATACTTTGTTTAAAAAAAGAAAAAAGTTGTATTGCATTTACAATCTGACAAGAAAGAGTAGAACTAGATATATAGTCATTTTCAAGTCTTGGAAAATGTGGAGGTTGATATAACTTCTAATAGTGCAAGCCCATTCCAATTATTGAACAGCTGTAAATTTCCTACATCTTTATGAGAAAGGCTAATTATATCTCATAAAAAGGAAGAAAGAACTTCATACACAACATCAATTAAGACAAAATAGCACATGCATGAAAATTCAGATTGCAAAACAAAAAATTGTGATGTTAAAAAGCATTGTTTTCATAATTTATAAATGCAGAAAATACATAAATAATGAAGTAGAATACAATTTACCTAACTGCAAAGCTCCACGAATCTGCTCCAAGCCATCTTTCCTCTCTGCTTCATTTCGGAACCTCCGTCGTATCACAGGGAACACTTTACTTTCCCATGCTTTTACAAGTAAGCCATTCATGTCCTCTCCTTGTTGGCTGTCATCAACTTCTTCAAGCTCTGAGATATCACCCGTAAGGACAGACTCTGGACCAGTGGTTACAACAATAGTGTAGCTAAGAGGCAGCTTATCATCCACAGATGCTTCACTACTGTACTCTGAAAGAAGTTTTGTTTGTTAAAAATACAAGTAACATTTTCCTCTGCAATACAAATCCCAGATAACATTACATCCTATGATAGGAATCCCAGTAACATTTCACAATGCAAATAAGAATTCCAGTGACAGTTAATTAAATGCACTAAAATATTATTTTACATATACATTTTTGGTAAGAGAACATATCTGAAAGAGATAAGGATGACCTGCTTTACTCCAATAAAATCTAACTTGTTAACATTTTGGTTATATATTTTCATGAAAACAAAATCTGAATTACATTACAATGGAACATAAGACTGGTTCTGGTTAAGAGTCAGTTCTAGTTAGTTGATGAGTAATTCCTTTAATTCTTCAAATACACTTTGGTGGGTTAGTTTTGTTGTTAAGATCAAATACAAACTGGCTATTTGTGCTCTGTCCACCTGGAGCCTTGAAGCCATATTTTCATCAGGTACATTTATATATCAAAGGAGCACGTATTAAAGGTAAAAGATTGTTTGTTTGTTTGAAGTTGAGCACAAAGCTATAAATTGGGCTATTTGTGCTCTGCCCACCACGGGTATCGAAACCCGGTTTATAGCATTGTACATCCGCAGACATACTGCTGTGCCACTGGAGGGAAAGGGTAAAAGAAACTCTACATATAAATTTCTTTGTTCATATTTTAACATTTTTTTGAAATGCTATAAAAGAGCTACCTGCACATAGCCTTTCCCAATTTTCAACTGATAGACTCACTACAGAAAAGACAAATGGTCAACAATACCCACCACTAATCATGAACCATGATAGTGGTTCATAATAGGGATCATCCAGGAATTTCACAAAAATTCTAATAGAACATATTGGCAAAAACCATCTTAAAAAGCAGACTTGTTCTTGAAACAACACTCAAAAACTTCTATCTCCTTGGCTAAGGCTTCTAAAATATTGATAATAGTGCAAAAAGTTGATCTTCTGATTGTTAATTCATCCATCTGTTCTTCATATTATTTTTGTTTCAGAAACCTGCTAAAAAATCTCATGTGCAGGTCATAGGAATATTTTTATGTTGATTCTTGAACAAAAAGGAAAGATTTTATCAGTTTTATATTTGCTACAAGCCAAGTTTCTCTTTGAAGCTATTCAAGCACCAAAGCATACAGCAAAAACGACTAGGTATAGTGTGCCAAAATCTATACATAGCTACTAAAAAAACTCCTGCAAAAGTTGTAGGGCCATTTTTAAGTTGATTTTTGAAAGTTGAGATATCCATCCTCTAAAATTTTCTAAGTTCATCTTCACTACTAACATAAGCTCTTCAAAGCCATTCAAGCATTCAGAAATGTAGAAGCCACTTAACCATTATTATACTAGTCAGAAAAGCTCAGTTTTATACTAGTTGAAAACCCTTCATTTTATGACAGTAAACAAGGTTTATATTGATAACAGTGTCTCCAGCCTTATTATTACTGAGTATAGTTTTGCAAGCTGCTACAGAAAAAATGGCTAGGAATATTTTACTGAAACCTAGACAATAGTAATGAATATAGTATTGAGTAGGTCATAGGTAGTTTTAAAACTGATTCAAGCGCCTTCATATTTTTGCACTGAAGAATTTCTCAAGTCCTTCAATTTTCACCATTAATAAAATCTGGTGTTTTACTAATGCACATTAATTGGAAAATAAGTTGTGCAACTTATAGTGCATTAATTGGAAACTGCCACATTGAGGATTCATCATTTCTCAAGTTCACTGTGTTACTTTGTCTCTACACAGTTTTCTGTGAATATTTCAGAGTTTTCTAACAGTAGACAATTATCATAGTAGATTTCTCTACTATGGTGTGGTTATTTATTCTATTGATTTTCACATATCACTGAAACTGTGAGTGCATGTTTTAGTGTTATTAATCATACTTTTGTTTCAGAATCCTACATCAAAATTTACTGGGTATTTTGCACAAAAACTTAGACAATTCAGTGTATGAAACACTGTGAATGTCCATGACCTATTTAAAGAGTTGATTATTTTTTTTTAAAAATTGATTTATGTGGCTATAAATATATATGTGATTTTGTTGTGAGCAGCTTCCTTTGTACTTGCTTGTTAAAATTGATAAGTATCGTAGACACAGAGTCAAAACTGGGATTTGTAGCTTGAGAAAACAATGTATACATTATTTCTAACCTAGTTTGTTTACTTTTTTTAGAGTCCCTAGTTATAGGCTTAAAAATATAACCTTTGCATTTTGATTCAACTTGTTTCTGTACTTTTTTGATGATCCCTATTCCCCTTTTTAAATTAACAATTTTTAATTATCTTGTTTTGTATTAAAGGTCTTAAAGTGTAAAGCTCATTTTTGTGGCAACAGGATGCAAATATACAAATCCTGGGATTCACAAACAAGTAAAACTGGTTCTTAACCATAAACAGTTTTCTTCCACCTTTATTAGGATAGTTCATGATAAGAATATATAAACAAAACACCGAGAAATAAAAACAAGTGTGTTTTGGGAGTAAAAAAGATCATCTCTCTTCATTTTGAATATATTAAAATGTTTTCAGTTAATATTGAATGTTTCTTCTTTTAACTGAGAAGGGTAAAGCATTACTTTGATGTATCAGAGGCTCACACATTTGTAATTTATACATCAATAACTTTATTCAGTTCTTCAGTGGAAGACCTTGTACAAACAAGGGAAAAGGGAAACAAACAACATGATATAATCTGAAAGGCTGTACATTTCATAAAACCTGCAAACAATGTGAAATAAGCTGAGTGGCTAAATGTTTCACTGATACCTGCAAACAACATTAAATAACCTGAGTGGCTAAACAATTCACTATTGCCTGCAAACAACATAAAATGATCAGAGTGGCTAAATGTTTCACTAATAACTGCATTAAAAATTAAATCCACAGAGTGGCTAAATACTTCACTAATACTTGCAAAGAAATACACTTAACTCGTTCCACACGGGATCGGTCAACTTGACTGACCACATGACCTTTTTGTAGTCTTATAGAGTCTTTACAGATTTAAAAATTCTAACTTTCAATATAGAGTGTATATCTTCACAAAATTTGGCAGTCTTTCAGTTAACATTACCATTCCAAAGGCCAACCATCCTGTTAGAAAAATAAAACTGTCTTAGCTGAAGATGACTCTTACCTTGCCAAAATTTATATTTGTGTCCCCTAGTCCTACTATTCTCATTGTTAAATAAAAAAAAAAGATGATACATCAACACTATCAATTCCCTTTACAATCTTAAACACCTCACTCAGATCCCTTCTAACTCTTCTTTTTTCAAAAGAAAA